>NC_142935.1:57865366-57867866 GCF_046866305.1 Octopus bimaculoides
TGGAACTTTTATCAACATCATCTAGGTATTTGTGCATATGTGTGTGTGCGCAGTATTTGGTGTTAGTGTATGCGCAGATTTGTATGTTTGTTTTATGTATGTATGTATGTATTTAGAATTTAGGGAGATTTGGCTTCTATTTCTTAGAGGTGAGAGATCACTCGAGGCATTCCCATCGTTTCCTGCTGTTATTAGGGTTTGCGCTGATGTCCCCTATTATCGTTGTAGTTGCCATAGATGACAGTTGCTATATCCTTAAACACATACTCCCATTAACACATGCACACACACACACACACACACACACACACACACACACACACATACACCAGTCACATATTCCATCACCTCAAATATTTTCCTTATTAACGAGAAGACTGTTATTTTCTTTTCCCAGAGTTATCCTCACCTTCACACCTCCTCCCTTACACATACGCATGAACACACATATGCTTACACAACTAGCACGCGTGCACACACACACACACACACACACACACACACACACACACACACGCACACACACGCGCGCGCGCGCGCACACACGCGCATAAATATAACCCGTCTCAATATATATGCTGCCACCCACAGGGCCTTTTTACAAACATAGGGAACATATATACATACCACACAGAGCATCCACACGCATTTTAACACATATAATTACTTACAATACACACATACACACTTATCCATATAAACTTATACATACGCATACTAACATGTATATAGACGCATATACCAACGCGCATACACACTAACGCACACACACCGACAAACATACTGACTTATACTCACATATTACAATATATGCACACACACTAACATATTACACATACTAACAGATAACACACATACATATATACATATACTAACACACATATATGGAATAGACACAGGAAACGGATCTTTTTTAAAACGGGGGCCACATTTTTCATTAACGAAACACTTTGAAACTTGGAACACTGGTAGAATGTGTCATATAAAACATCTTTTTCTCTTAGTCTTCTTTAAAAAAAAAGAAATCCATAAATTATTCCATGTTAAAGTTGTCGTATTTCTGTAATTTCAGCCAATCACTGACGTCCATTCAGCCGATATACATTAAGTGCCGACTACATAAACAAACGATTCTGAAACAATTAATCCTAACCCTAACCCTAACCCTAGGGTTAGGGTTAGGGTTAGGGTTAGGGTTAGGGTTAGGGTTAAAGCAAATTTAAAATGAAAAAAGCAAATAAAACGAAGAATCGTTTGTTTATGTAGTCGGCACTTAATGTATATCGACTGAATGGACGTCAGTGATTGGTTGAAATTATCGAAATAAGACAATTTTTTACATGAAATAAATTCGAATACAAAAATATTTTTCTGTTCTATAACACAAAATAGATAAGTATACGAAGTTTGAAAGTCTTTCGGTACCAAAAACACTACGTAAAACATTAATGAAAAATGTGGCCCCCGTTTTAAAAAAGATCCCAGAAAACTTATTGAACACACATACAGGCACAGGCACACACACACATACACACACACACCACAAACTCTCAAACATATGCACTACAACAAACACACTACGCACACAGAAATACACACACACGCACACAACGCCCTCTCTAACACGCATACACGCAACAGAGAACAAATACACAAACACACAGAATGCACAGGAAAGAGCGAAAGAGACAGAAGAGTACAGGGAGAGGGGCAGGAGAATGGAGAGAGAGAGAGTGTGTGAGTGAGATAGAGAGAGAGAGAGAGAGAGAGAGAGAGAAAGGGAGAGAAAGAGAGAGAAAGACAATATAGAGAAAGTGAGCAGAACGCTTTGGTATTTGATCATCTGTCGTCGCCACGAAACAACCCCACGTGGTGTACCATTTTGGCAGATACTAACATAGCCCCAACAATACCAACACCACGCTTATTTCCACAACCACCACCACCAGAGATACCATCACCAATAACACCATCGAAATATATAACATTACAACTACCTAGCTGTACCCCTCCCATACACACACAGGTACCTCAACGGTGAGGTTTTATACATCTTTCAACAAGACTATATTATATATGGAAATTGCGCCTTATATTTATTTTTTCATTATCCATGGTGTTTTATATATATATATGGTGAGATTCTAGTAATTCTTAACGCTTATTCACCGATAGGTCCACTGCTTGTCATGACAGAATTGTGGTTCAAAGACGGCGGTTTTACATACATAGGCGCAGGAGTGGCTGTGTGGTAAGTAGCTTACTTACCAACCACATGGTTCTGGGTTCAGTCCCACTGTGTGGCACCTTGAGCAACTGTCTTCTACTATAGCCTCGGGCCAACCAAAGCCTTGTGAGTTGATTTGGTAGACGGAAACTGAAAGAAGCCCGTCGTGTATATGTATATATATATATATATATATATATATATATATATATATATATATATATATATATATATATATATTTATATATATATATATATATATATATATTTATA
>NC_142935.1:57872866-57882866 GCF_046866305.1 Octopus bimaculoides
TCTTCTTCTTCTTCTTCTTCTTTTAAAAATTAAAAAGTAACCAATTTTTACAGTTTCCACTATTAGAATTAGGTCCTCCTACAGAGTATTTGACGCACCCTCCTATGAAATGAACCCACGTGTATCAACGGTATCTTTCAGCTATACAGTTCGCAGTGAGACTTCAGGTTTCAATTCACAGTTACTAATTTATTATAGGAAAACAAACTACGTACTTAACCTTTACGTATTGACAGCTTCTTCAGTCGAACTTTTTATTGTTTATTTATAGATAAAAGATACACATCATACATACATGCATACATACATGCATACATAGATACATACATTCATACATACATATGTATTTAACAAATACATGTATATATATATATATATATATATATATATATATATATATATATATAATATATATATATATATATATATATATATATATATGTACATACACACACGCACACACACAAATATATATGTATGTACGTATATAAGTGTATACATGCATATATATTGCGTTGGTGTGTGTGTGTGTGTGTGTGTGTGTGTGTGTGTGTGTGTGTGTGTAAATGACGACGCGGATGAGTAGAAAAAGATGCTAAATATCTTCTGTTCTTATTCATTTTCGGAGATATTTCGTTTCCCATGGCTTTGAGATATACTGTGTCTTTTCAACACTGTATGGTTTTAAATGGACCGCCCTTAAACAATATACCGCAATAACAAGAGATTAACAGCAGGCATACGTTATGTGGTATTGATAATATGTACTATGTCTGAAGAAATGACTGGCTGGTTCACCAAAAGAACCGTTCTTTTGGTGAACCAGCCAGTCATTTCCCTTGTTATTGCGGTATATTGGGCGGTCCATTTAAAACCATGCAGCGTTGAAAAGGCAGTATATCTCAATGCCATGCGAAACGAAATCTCTCCGAAAATGAATAAGAACAGAAGATATTTAGCATCTTTTTCTACTCATCCGCGTCGTCATTTACACACACACACACACACACACACCAACGCAATATATATGCATGTATACAAACATACAACGCACACATAAATACATACACACGCACACTCACTCCCTCTAGAATTAGAAACTTTGTATCAATCCTCTCCTTCTTGTGACTGTAGTAATACAATTTAAAAATTAATTGACATGAGTGAGACCTTTGATAACTCTATGTTTTATAAAATTTCTAAATCTCTATTTTGATGCAAAAGTTTTATGGATCTTCGCAGCATTGTTTCATTATATTAAACATTTCAATAGGTATACCATATATTACAACACTGGAGTTTGATTATGCCTTCATTGTTGTTCGGTAGTTAAAATTATCGATAGTGTTACACAGAAGCGTGTTTTTTATCATAAATATTTCGATAATGTTTTCGATATTGCTCGACTGTTAAAATTGCTAACATAACACACAAATGTTTCATTATGTTAAACACTTCGATTACACCTTCGATGATGGGCCATAGTTAAAAGTATTGCTAGCGTAACATTCGAATTTGTTTCATGATATCAAACATTTCAATTGTGCGTTCGATATGGCTCCATAGCTCAAATCGTTGATAGCGGATCTCACAAACTTATTTCTTTATGTTAAATATTTTGATTCTGTCTTCGACAATCTCGCTAGCATTTCTTCCTTTGGAGGGGGGGGGGGCGATAAAATAAAATATCAGTCAAGTACAGGGCTAATATGATCGGCATTCCCCATCCTTTCAAACTTGCTGGCCTAGCGTAAAAATTTGAATTGAATTAAACATTTCAGTTATGTCTTCGATAATGAAAACATAGCACTCGAAACAGATGTTAGGTCAAAGGAGAATAATATTGCAGTTTATTGTCGGGAATTTGGCGTAATCGAAACCAGAGCTCATGTCTTCCAAAAGACGACTTTGTAATAAAAATTGATTTCTTTTCATTTGTTTTTGGCGCTTCTTTGTTTTATATTTCCATCTCTATACTCTTATGTCTATCCTATATTTTTCTATCTTTCTTCAATTCTTTGTTTATTTATTCGTTTAGTTCATTTTGCTTTTTCATTAAATATTCTAAATTTTTCTTTTAATAACTTCCGTCTCTGCCGCCCTCCTTTTACCCCACTCTCATTAAAATATGTTTCTTTCCATAGTGCTTGTGTTGCAGTTTAGGTATTCTAGAAGTAGACCATTGCACCGACATAAACCTACACCATGCTGGGCAGCGTAGAACAAACTCTAACCAACACAATCCTTTTAGCTCACTTAGAATACCGATACATAAAAGGTGAAATAATTAACTCTTAAATCAATGGGACATAGCATAATTTTTCGACTTTCATTCTTGACAACATACCACACAAACATATACGCGTGGGTATGCAAGAAAGAGATGGAATTTCTTCACTTAATCACGTTAACTACTTAACAGACACCCCAAATTCCACCCTTTCCCTCTATTCAACAAAGAATTGCGGTTGAAGGAATGCTTTAATATTTATGTAATTTAATCAGAGTCAAATAGACGTCATTGATCCTCAATTCAATAAATCGCTTTGTCTTGACAAGCACTTGCAGGCATGATTAAAAAGTTCGTTTTGCAATGCCGTATTTTCCAGTTCAATCCCTCTGTGCGGCACCTTGAGAAAGTATCGTCATGCCTTGGCCGGTACCATATTGAACGAAATTGTGTTGACGGTAACAATACCGGAGCCTGTCCGATGGATTATATCTACTCTTTGGTGGGATACTGAATACGTTATCTTGTTTAACATTATCATTTGGTATTTGGATACCTTCAACAGAGCTCACTCTTTACAATTATGAGTATTCTTATACTTGTTTCAGTCATTTGACTGCGGCCATGCTAGAGCACCGCCTTTTAGTCGAACAAATCAACCCCAGGACTTATTCTTTGGAAGCCTAGTACTTATTCTATCGGTCTCTTTTCCCGAACCGCGTAAACACACCACCATCGGTTGTCAAGCGATGTTGGGGGGGGGGGGGGACAAACACAGACACACAAACACATACACACATACATATATATATATACATATATACGACGGGCTTCTTTCAGTTTCCGTCTACCAAATCCACTCACAAGGCTATAGTAGAAGACACTTGCCCAAGGTGCCACGCAGTGGGACTGAACCCGGAACCATGTGGTTGGTAAGCAAGCTACTTACCACACAGCCACTCCTGCATATATATATATATATATATATATATATATATATATATATATATATATATATATATATATATATATATATATATATATATATATATATATATATATATATATATATATATATATATATATATATATATATATATATATATATATATATATATATATATATATATATATATATATATATAAACAAATAGTAAATGAGTATATGCATATATACGTACAGGTAAGTGCATACCGACAGCCACCTGTATGTATAGGTGCATATCTGGGTACAGGACATTGCAAACAAAACGTAGACGAGAAAACACACAAGCCACATAGAGAACATTCTTCTTCATCAGCTACCCCCGTTTTAACACCGGCGTTTCGAAGAGCTGGGCAGGACGCATCGCTAAAACGGCTCTTCCCATGGACCGCAAATATATATATATATATATATATATATATATATATATATATATATATATATATATATATATATATATATATATATATATATATTATATATATATATATATATGGGAGAATATACAAATAATAACAACAGACGAGGACAGGTGGTGTAAATAACAAAAGTATATATTAGTATGACGCTCGGGATATATATATTTCACCCTTTCGTTTTCCTGTCTTGTTTTTCCGTCCGCCACTACCCTCCACGAAAACAATTTAATTTGTGTTCGTGGGAAGAACCATTTTAACGATGCGTACTGCCTTAATTCTTCGAAACGCCGGAGTTTTAATGGTGGCAGCTGATGAAGGGGATGTTTCTATGTGGCCTGCTCGTTTGTTGCACCTTGTTTACCATTTTGTCCTTGTTCTTTTGCCGCGTCATGTACCCAGTTATGTATCTATATGTACATGTAGATGAACGTATATACATACATGTACATATATATGCATACACTCATATATTGTTTATATATATATATATATATATATATATATATATACGTATATTTATACGTATAAATGTCTCAATATATATCTATTATGTTACGTGTATGCATGTAAGCACCTATGTGTATATGAGGATGAGGTTGGATACACACACACACACATATATACATGTGCACGTGTGTGTGTGTAGATATGTGTGTATGTATGAGTACGTACACACATATATGCTCGTGTGTGTGTATGTGCATGTACGTATACATGTTTGTGTGTGTACGTATGTAGATGTTGTGAACGCAGGAGGTTTATGTCTATGTTTTGCGAGAATATGGTTTCGTGTATTTATCTTTTTTCTTTTTTTTCTACTTATTAGAGTAACTTCCCTTTTAGTCTACGTTTTTTTTTTTAAATAGCGTCTGTTACCATTAATAGCCGACGGGAATGTATCGTAGCTCTTCGCTCCGACATTCGAAACTCCAACTACTATAACGACAACCTTTTACTGTTTGTTGTAAATTATAACGTATATATATATATATATATATATATATATATGTGTGTGTGTGTGTGTGTGTGTATGTGTGTGTGTGTGTGTGTGTGTGTGTGTGTGTGTGTGTGTGTGTGTATGTATGTATACATGCATTATGTATTTACAACGGTTTTGGAGAACCTGAAATAGGTCATAGGAATGATAGTGCGCTTTTGATTAAACATTAAGAAGAAAAATTGTATAGACGTGGATGCGAAATCTACATCGATAATTTGAGGCAATGACTTTATATTTTTTAATAACCATTATGAGATAAAAAGAGAAGGCGAGAGTGTGTGAGAGGGGGAGGTAGGGAGGAGGAGAAGAAGAAGGGGATCAGGTTTAGCTGAATGGATAGAGTAGCAGAAGACAGGCCTAGAAGGGGATGCTTCGTATCAAGTCAAATGACATTACGTTTTGTCTGTGACCAAAACATTTAACTTTCAAGTGCTCTTCTATGTAGCTGTAAATATAGTGCCACATAGCAAGAAGTGAAGAAGTCACCTGTAGCCTCACTAATAAAAAAAAAAAAATGATCTTGCATATTCAAGCCTGTGCTTGAGACTCTACTTGATCGTCTCACTTACTAGAAATAGCAGCTACATCTTCTTCGAGTCACACCAACATGTCTTAAAAGTGGGGAAAATAAATATTGATTAGAAATATTAGTACAAGGTAAGGCAGCGAGCTGGCAGAATGGTTAGCACACCGAACGAAATGCTTGGAGACATTTCGTCCGGCATTACGCTCTGAGTTCAAATTTCACCGAGGTCAACTTTGACTTCTATCTTCTTCGGCGTCGATAAAATAAGTACCAGTCGAACACTGGGTCGATGTAATCGACTTATCATCTCACCGAAATTTCTGGCCTTGTGCCAAAACTTGAAACCAATATAAGTACAAAGTGATATAAAAAGAGAATGAGTTCAGTCGATTAAATCTACTCCAGAACTTTATTAGCCTCAAACAAATAAAATGCAAGGTTGCTTGCGGCAAAATTTAAACTCAAACGTAAGGAAGTGTAATTAAGCATCCGTGCCATTTTTATTTGTCGTTCAAACCAACCATTCTGCTAATTTATCGTCTTTCTGCACTGATAAATATTGGTTTCAAATTTTGGCGCAAGGCCAGCAATTTCGGGGGATGGGGTAAGTCGGCTACATCGATCCCAGTGCTCAAATGGTACTTATTTTATCGACCCCGAAACGGATGTAAGGCAAAGTCGACCTCGGTGGAATTTGAACTCAGAACATAAAGACGGACTAAATACCACCAAACATTTTTCCCGACGTGCTAAAAATTCTGCCAGGTCGCCGCCTTTGCTGATGAATATTGAGAGCTAATGGTATAAACTTATTTTGTCTGATATGTATTTTGATTCAGAAGAAGGAAGGGAATGAGTGAGGGAAAAATTTCAATGATTAACTTTTCTCGGAGGATTGATTATAAATTGTCATCCGTGATAATTTTTATGTCAGAGGAATAGATAATCCCGATCAAATCTCGCACGGATATGAGTTTTGTTTCTGCATATTCCAATCACTTTTAGCCGAAGACCATAACATTTAATTTCCGTTTAGCGTGGGAAGGATCAATTAATTGAGACTTGCTTAGTAAAATCAGTTGATTTGGTTTGCTCTGTTTAGCTAAACAGCTCTTCAAAAAGGTTCTTTTGTGTTTAACTGATTGACCTGCGGTAGCTTGGTCTCTGTCGCTCAATTAACTTTGTATCGAGTCAGCACACCCTTTGATGCGATAGGCACCGCATCTATTCATCGCTCCTTTTGAAAGGATCGACGTAATAATAAGAAAGAAAGGAAATTGGAAAGCAAAAGGTCATGTGAAAGTTTCCCATCTTCCTATGACCCCCATCAGCAAAGTAATTTCTATTAATAACACACACACATGTATATACCTACACAATCTAAATAAGTACCCCCACCACAGACCACACACTTGTTTTTAGCTTAATCAACGTTTAGCTAACTAAACATAATCCCTATATTTCTATTCTTAGAACTTTGCAGTCTCTAAACAACATAGTTGATAATTAGGTATGTTTGTGCAGTGTGAGAGGGGTTGTTGAAAAATGGACGACATTACCCGACAGCATTGTTTCATTGCAATGACCTACAGACTCGTCAAAACATTTCCCTAATCCTTGGGTAGGGAGCTGGATTCCGGTTATAGTTATTGCAGCGTGACAATTTTATTTTGTCCATCAAGTAATGATCTAGATATTAACTGATCAATCAATGCAAATCTTTGGCAAAAGTGGCGCCGTTTTTGCGAGGTTCCTAAAATAAGAAATGTTTGACAAATAAATGAAAGGAGCATTAAAATGGGCAATTACCAGTTGAAGCCGTTTGTATTTTCCACTCAAAAGGAATATGAAAGAAAACAGAGTCATTTCCAACAAGTCTGAGGCAGTTTGAAAGTCCATTTTACTTGCAGATTCTGAGCTAGCTTCCTTCATACATTATTTATATTTTACAGGGCCATAAACTTATACAGCAAGGGTAACCTAATTATACCGTCAGCGTTTCCCTCAGCAGCATTAACAGCATAAATGAAGTAGATTGGATCTCAACAAGAATCGAAACCGGTTCGTAAAATCGCCTTATTAGGAATTTACCTCTTACTCCTGTACACTTCACACACCTACGCTCGTGTGCGTTTATGCTTTTAGTAAGCAAGTAAAGTCTATACTCTAGAAGGAAGCTATATGAGTAGTTATGATATATATACGTTCCTGAAGCGTTTCTCGGTTGTTTAAAATGCCTCACAAGTTTAGATGTTGGGTATTTTTACTTTGCGCTGCAGAGCTTTCCACTCTTCACAGTTTAGTTCCACTTCTTTCACCCATGACACTGAGAAATCCTGTTTAATACACGAAGGCCAAGCAAGTAAAATTCCAGTTAGCTTCCATCTGTAGTCAATACAAATACAACTGGGATCTATTTATCCTACATATGTGTGAAAGATACACTATTAGGATAATTTTCAGAGATAAACAGAGTGCAGTACTGGCACTCATCCATATTTTGAGTAGTAGTTTATAAAAATAGCAAGAATTATCTATAATTACGGTATTTTATGTATGTGTGTATGTGTGTGTGTGTGTGTGTGTGTGTGTGTGTGTGTGTGTGTGTGTGTGTGCGTGTGCGTGCATGAAATGTTAAACTTGAAATTGTTCAAAAGCCAATAGAAATCAAATTGAAACACATGCGTGGAAGCAGATGCAATGTAGACAAAACGACGACTTGAACTTTACCTAATAGTTTTTAGCTAAATTTTTATATTTCAGAGTTAATATCTCTTCATCAGGAGAAAACGAAGGCGGGTGTTGAGATCCATTTTTCTCCTGATGAAGGCCCTGAAGCTCGAAATATAGAAATATAAAGTAAAGTACAAGCCGTCGTTTTGTCTTAACCTTAAATATATTACACAATGCGTCACTTAAACTACACTATACTTATATACATCTATATATGAATATATATAATTGTGTGTGTGTGTGTGTGTGTGTGTGTGTGTGTGTGTTGGTTTTATATAAGCACTGGAATTTATAATAGAAGTAGATAGAATTTTGAGAGATATTGCCAGTTTTAGAAAGTATGTATTAGGCTTCGACACACTGCAATAAGTTAGTTCTTGCCAGCTGTTTCTACCTTGACTTGAACTCAACGTAAGAAAGCAGATTAAATATTCGTTGCCTTCATATTGCTTCTACTCCTGCGTATTTAGGTTAACCAAGGTTATTTGAAAGAGTACGTATATAATATAGAAATCGTCGCAGAATACATGCTAACAACCCTTAGAGTTATTAATTAGATATCTTAGTCGGTCAATTAGAACTTTCAGCGGTTTATACCAGATATTGATATTTACTCTCAGCATGCGTCAAATGCAGGCTGCGAAACCACAGCTGATAGTGAAGGATTCTGTCATAGACCTCAGGTGACTGTTACCTTCTTGGCTTGATTTAATTAAATTCTTTTTATTATAATATAGTCTTTCATGCTTGTTTTCTCATTTCAATGCTTTTGTTTTGCATGTTATAACGCCTCATCCCGGTATCCTTACGCCTAACAAAGTAACAATATTAAGAGTTTCTACCAAACCACTAGGAGATCTTCGCTGTCCCAGAGCTGAGTGCAGCATTGACTTCTGGCCAATGTAGAACAGTATTTGTAAACGACAACAATTTCGTTTTGTTCTCTTTAGCGTTGTGTAACCTGATTCGTCTGTAGTATAAAGTATCTGCAATATGAGCTGAGTTATTATCATCATCATCATCATTATTATCATTATCACGTGCTTTCACTGCACTACTGAGTGCAGCTCTGTGTACCTTTGGTATGTGCTGTGGTTTGTTTTGGAGTTGTTATTCTCACTGTATTGAAAGCGCTTTACGTAGGATGTGTGCGGTGCCTAGTAGTTCTATTTTTTGTATGTTATATATATATATATGTTCGTAAGTCCTAGTATTTTGGTTATGTATTATTATTATGATTTCTTTTTACCAGAGGTTTTGTTGGAACTCTTGGAGTCTTGCATGCGTAGTGGGCTTGCTACCTGCAGCCTACAGTACCACGCTATTCGTTCTTTTCAGCTATCTAATACTTTCTTGGTTATTCTGGCCGTGCCAATGAGGCAAATTTTTTGTAACAGTTCCACTGGGCACTCTATTCCAATTTCCTTTATATTCCTCTTGATGCCTTCTGATACTGTTCCCAAGGACCCTGCAATAATTGACACTATCTTCACCTTCTTCATTTTCCATAGCCGGGCTGTTTTGTACTTAAGAGCGTTGTATTTATCCATTTTTTCGGTTTCCTTCTTGACTATTCTTGGGTCAAAGGAGCATGCAACATCAACTATATAGCACATGTGGTGCATCTTGTCGACTACCAGTAGGTCCGGTCTGTTATGCTCTAGCACCTGATCTGTTTTGATTGGGAAATCCCAGAGGATTTTGCTAGTCTCCAACTCCGCTACTCTCTGTGGTTTGTGTTCATACCACGTCTTGTCTCTCTCTAGCCTCCACTTTTTGCACAGTTTCGAATGTAGCACTTTCGCTACTTCATCATGTTGCCACAACTTGTAGTGGTTTTGAGAAAGTCTAGGGCACTTGCTCATTCCAAAGGTTGACATTTCAGTGTGTGGCCAAAGCTTGGTCTTGCGCTGCCAGTATAGTTCACTCGGTCTCTAATCGTTATGTTTCCCCTGTGGGAGTTAACTTACAAAGGGCCAAAAAGTAGCATTAATGATATCAATATCACAAGTCTAGGAAGGTGTCGCGCTGGCTGGGTAAAAGGCTTGGCAACATTTCGTCCGTCTTTACGTTCTAAGTTCAAATTCTGCAGATGTTGACTTTGACT
>NC_142935.1:57887866-57892866 GCF_046866305.1 Octopus bimaculoides
AATGGAAGGATATATATATATATATATATATATATATATATATATATATATATATATATATATATATATATATATATATATATATATATATATATATAGGATAATGTAGGCTTAGATGCATTACTACGTTAAGGAACGAGAGAATGCTTACAGCTGGTACGGGTTTGATACTAACACTACCAAAACAGGGCTCTCAATGATGAAACAAGAATAATACCACTGGGAACCTTATGTACGTGAGACCTATAATACACATGATAATGTCAGGGAACTAACGGAAGGCAACGCACGCAAGGTGGACAGAAAAAACGCTTGAAGGACACACTGAAAGCTTCACTGAAGATCTTTGAGGTCAGCACCAACACCTGGGAAGCGTATGCACAAGACCGCCTCGCCTGGCAAAGATGCACAGGATTTCAGGGGCACAAAGCAAACACGAACTACGCAAATTGAGAGCCAACTTCTTGCCTTCAGTCTTAAGAGTCCAACTGTGCCCAATCTGAAGCAGAGCCTTCCGAGGACGCATCCGACTGATTGGTCACAGCCGGACACATCGTGTGCCGTTTTCTTGTCATATGGGATATCCTTGGTCATCGTCGACAATGACGGATGAACTAATACACATATTTTATGCGATTAATTATCAAGGTTCCATTAAAATCTTCCACCAAAATTTCATGTTAATTTCCGTTCCAAAGAGAAGCGCACTAATTTCTTATTTCTTTTATATGTGTCAGCGCAAAGGCTATGGCCATGTTGGAGCACTGCAAAGCTATTTTACTAAATCCTTTATTTTTATAAAATTAACTGGCCAGTGCATTTCAACACGAGTAGGATAACAAAAGAGTCAGCGTCTGATCTACGTATCTCAAATCCAAGCGAAATCAACTTTTTCTTTCAAAAGATGGTTTGGTGGTTGTAGTGTTGAGAAAAACTGTTTTTTACAAGTCCTTTTTTAGAAAAAAGAATTTGGAAATGTATTCTTTTCTAGTATAGGCACAAGGTCCGAAATTTTGGGAGGAGGGGGCCAGTCGAATATACCGATCCCAGTCCGCAACTGGTACTTAATTTATCGACCCCGGAAGAATGAAAGGCAAAGTCGACCTCAGCGGAATTTGAACTCAGAACGTAAAGACAGACGAAATACCGCTAAAGTAAACTTTACAAACACACGCGCACACACGCATGCACACACACACACACACGTATATATTTTATGTGTGTGTGTGTGTGTTTGCTTGCATTTAACTGGATTGTACCAGTTGCTAACTTTATTAAAATTAGATGAGGGAGACAAGACAATGTTTATAAGGTGTAAAGGGATGTAACTGAAATAGATCGAAATTTCATCGACGCAGCGACATTTCTATCTCACACCAATCCATATATGCGCGCGCACGGACACACACACACACACACACACACATACACACACACACACACAAATAAGTGGAAAGATAGAGTTGGAGGGATGGTAATTTAGGGGTGCAGTGACAGTGCCGGTCTGAATTCTTTGTGGCATTTAGTCCCTTCTCTTTATGTTCTGAGTTCAAAGGGTGCCGATGTTGATTTTGCCCTTCATCTCTCTAGGGTCAATTCAATTGACCTTACTACTCCCCTAGAAATTTGCAGTTTTGTAATAGGAAATCATTACACACATACACACACGCATCCTTGAGTGTGTGTGTATGTGTGTGTGTGTGCGTGTGTGTGAGAGAGAGAGAGAATGTGTATTGGGGTATATAAATGCTTTTAAATATGTAATATCAAAAAAAAAAAAACCTACGCTGATAGTTTTTTCTGTATGTGATTATAAGTAATATTTCCACGTGTCTATGTGTATGTGAGTGTGTGTGAGTGTGTGTGTGTGTGTGTGTGTGTGCATGTGTGAGTGTGTGCATGCGTGTGTGTGTGTGTGTTTGCGTACGATCATAATGCTTTGCATTATAACTGCGTATATGTCTCAGTGAACGAATGTATGTATATATGTATGTATGCAGATGAGCAGTAGTAACTTTACTCATGAGTGAATGAACACTCTTATTTGCATGCGTGTGCATTTCTATTGATTCGATGTGCGCATATGTTTGCCTTCTTGTACGTCATGAATTTAAACCTATGTCATACATACACAGATATGAATATATACATATCCGTCTATGTGCGTTCGAGCGCACGTGAAAGCAAGTTTATATTTCCAAATGGAATGAAAGAGTACTCGAAGCATGGTATAGTAATTATAAGGAACCTGCTGATTATTCACTCCATTGCTACTCAAACTTTCACGAAGCTGTAGTACTCCCACGCTTGCTTGCAGCGGCAATATTCATTGAGTAGATGAAACAGGGAGTTCGCAGCACACGAACCAGGCAGTTGGAAAGGCAACTTCTGCAGTTATGAGCTGGCTGCTTTCGAGGGGTTTGCCTAGATGTATTTTTTTTATTTGCATTGATGTCTACAGTTCCGTTATTCTAATATCATTATTATTACTATTATGGCTGGATTCCAACCCGGGCCGTAGCAACAAAATCCACCCGCCACATTTCACGTTCATCACTACCACGACGTCCTGGACTCATTTCAGGACAGTTTCTGTAATCAAGTTGTCCAATATCATGTTATTTCTAATTCTGTGGTTAAAAGTCTCTTGAATGTGGTTGGGAGGAAATTAGTTTGTTGTCCTTAAGTAACGCCTATGAAGAGACAGCACGCATGGTCATTGACTTAGGACAATCTTGAATGAAAAGATCTAAATTTTAAAACAGTCAAAAATATAACACTTACACAAATTCAGAGCGATTATCTAGTCACCTCATCAGAAAACTTCTCTCTTGGGTAGCTAAAATACAGTAGAAAGTTCACAGCCAACAGATTCGAAAAGCGTCACCGGGTGACTGCCTCTTAAGGATCGGTAACTAAAGTGGGAAATCCTCTTAGCTCCTTGTGGATTTTAGGGCCGGTTTCCCGGTTTCCATCGCGTTCCACACACAACCCCTAGCTGGACGGGACGCCAGTCCATCCCAGCTTTTTATTCAAGTAACAGGAAGAAAGAATGAGAGAAAGTTTGGGCGAAAGAGTACAACAGGGATCGCCACCACTTCCTGCCGGAGCCTCGTGGAGCTTTAGGTGTTTTCGCTCAATAAACACATACAACGCCCGGTATGGGAATCGAAACTGCGATCCTCCGACCGCGAGTTCGCTGCCCTAACCATTGGGCCATTGCGCCTCCACAGTAACTAAAGTGAGTGTGCTCTTTATCGTCCACTACAGAAGACGAAACGGCAATATTGACATTAACAGTCTGCTATATATTCGACAAATGTACATGCATCAGGTGATGAAAATCAGCTTACCTACTTTACAAGATGCAGAATCACATGCGCTCTCATCGCTGAGAACAGATTTTGACATCGTCGGATACTGATGGACTACCAACATACAGACATATATATATATATATATATGTATGTGTGTGTGTGTATGTATATATATATATATATATATATATATATATATATATATATATATATATATATATATATATATATATAAATCTTAATATATAAATCTGAAGTTGTATGTCTGTGTGCTGTGTGAAGCCTTTTTGAAAGTTTATAGAAATCCACATTTTCCACTTTTTCGTAAAATTTTTTTACATCAATGGAATTTTCTCGATGTGAACTTTCCAGTGCAGTAATTAGATTTAAAAAATTCCGTTTACTTTGTGTGATTTAAGGGAGATTTGGCTGTTGTTTCTAGCAACTTTTATATTTCATCCCTTCTACCTGGAACGCCATTCTTACACACGCGCTCAAAATAAAAAGATAGAGAGTAAAAGTAAAAGAGGGAGAGGGAGAGAGAGAGAGAAAGTGATACATACAACGTCATAGATTAAACTTTCATCTCAGTATTCTTTACCTATTTTTCATAACATAGATACGTAAAAACACACACAACCACACATACATGACCTGTGACAACAACATACACATTGCTCTCAATCTCTATTCATTTCTCCCCCTCTTCCTCTCTCGCTCTCTCAAACGTATACACGTGCAAGTAAACACAATCATTCACATCGTGGTATATTTACAAAACATTGATGGCATAACTACAGAGTTGTATCTCCCAACTTTGGAAGGTCATAACTTTCATAAAAATGAATATTTTTAATGAAATTTTCTATGCATATATTATTTATTATGTAGATTCCAAATATGCAAGAATTTTCGGTGAAAGTGTTTTGGAAGGGGGTGGAGTACAATATTCGGAAATTCCACTTAAATTCCTCTTAACTTCCAGGAAAATGAATATTTTTCATGAAATTTTGTACAAATGTACCTTGATGTATGTACATTTCAAGCATGTAGGAATTTTGAAGGAAACAATTGCAGGTTATTTTTGAGAAGTGTTCCCCACTCGGTTGTGTTTCGGAGCAAGTCGTCCATATTTGTTTCATTCTTCTCTATTATGTGCTTATGTGCATCCTTAGATTTTTAATGAAGTAATAGGCAGTGAAGAGAAGCAGTCACAAGAAAACTTTTAACTACCCCTATTCCTTTCTCTCGCCCTCTCTACCTCTTCCTCTGTCGCTCTCCCAAAAGCATACACGTGCAAGTACACAATCATTCAGTAAAATATAGTTCATGTTCGTCAATGTTTTGTAAATTTACCACGATTTTCACTAGGGTGTTAGGGTTAGGGTTTTAGGGTCAGGGTTAGGGTTTAGGATTAATGTTATGGTTACGTTTTTTAGGGTCAGGGTTAGGGTTAGGGTTCGGGTTAAGGGTTAGTGTTAGGGTTAGTGTTAGGATTTGGTTTAGGATTAGGGTTGGGTAATCGTGCGGGTGTTAATCTGAAAAATTACAGATATGTGAAAAGTACCGACCCTGCCATCTATTATAACTTTTGTTGTTCTGTTTAATATATACATAGATTATGCCGCCAAAGAAGAGAGTTTGCAGGGGAAAGACAGCAACCAGTTTAAAATGACAGCCACA
>NC_142935.1:57897866-57915366 GCF_046866305.1 Octopus bimaculoides
TATATCATATATTATGTATATATTATATATATTATGTTATTTGTATATTATCTATATATTATATGTATATTATATATATATATTATATGTATATTATATATATGTATATTATATTTATATATATATATATATATATATATATATATATATAAAGATATATTATATATCATACATTATATATATAAAGATGTATTGTTTATTATATGTTAGACATATATATATACATTATATATATATTATTTATATATGTATATATAAATATATATTAAACATTATATTATATATATATATAATATGATACATATATATAAATACATATTACATATAATATATATATTATATTATATATAATATATATGATTTATATTATGTGTATATATATATATATATATATATATATATATATATACATATATATATATACGTGCACACACACGCATATTGTTGCTTTTCCTTGACCTGCTTCATCTCTTTCGCTTTACAGAAGACAGGCATCATCCAGGGTTGTCAATTCTATTTCCTCCTGCTTGGATTGCTCTGTTCGTTTGTGTTCATAAATCAAAAATAGGAAGAAAAAACAAAAAAAAAAACGAAAGATAAAAACAAATTCTAATAGAACTTCATTTCTTTTTTTTATATCTCTACAACCTTTTCTCTCTTTACTGATTACTATAAAACCTTGAATTTGCTTGCTTCTTGTTACATCCTCTTTCTTTTAACATATTATCTTTCAGTCTTTCGTGTCTGTACATATATATATATATATATATATATATATATATATATATATATATATATATATATATATATATATATATATATATATATATATGTATATATATATTTCTCTTTTTTTTTAATATTTTTCATTTCTTTACCTTCTCTCTCTTTTATTAAAAAAAATAATTAATTCTTCGTTTTTCCAGCATTTTAACTTTTAACTTATTCCTGATAACTGTTCGTTGGTAACCTTGCTAATTTACCTGTTTAAATCTTACTCTCTTTGTCTCTTTTTCTTCATTTCCCTGTATACATTAATTTTTTTTTTTTTTTTTTTGGGCGCAGCTCATATTTTTCCTCTGCTGTTTCATAATATCGTCTTGTTCATTCGTCATTTATATCTGCTACCATTCTTCCATCTTAGCACCTCCGTCCTTTCCATCTCCCGAAAATAAACACAACCACCAAATCAAACATAATTTAATACTGCACCATTCCATTTCTCCTTTGTGACATCTCTCTCTCTCTCTCTCTCTCTCTCTTTATTTAATTCAATTCAATAATATTAATTTCTTCTTGTTTATTATATGTATTACCCAAGGCATCGAAGCTGGCAGCCATATTAGCGAGCCGGACATAATGCTTAGTAGCATTCCTTCTGGCTCCTAACTATCTGAGCTCCAGTTCTGCGGAGATCGAATTTTGCCTTTCATCCTTTTGGGGGGGGGGTCGATGAAATAAGTACCAATTACGTTCTTGGTTTCAATGTAATTGACTAGCCCCCTCCCCCACAATTTCAGGCCTTGTACCCTATACTAGAAAGGATTATTACTATTTTTATGGCGACGAGCTAGCAGAATCGGTAGCGCACCGGGCAAATACTTAGCGGCGTTTCGTCCGTATCAACGTTCTGAGTTCAAATTTCGCCGACGTCGATTTTGCCTTTCATCCTTTCAGGGTTGATAAATTAAGAACCAGTGAAACACTGGGGTCGATGTTGTCAATTAGTCCCCACCCCCCGCCAAATTTCAGGCCTTGTACCTTTAGTAGAAAAGATTCTTCTTCTTATTATTATTATTATTCTACCGTGGTTGACTTTGCCTTTTCTATCCTTTCGGGGTCGATGGAATAAGTAGTAGATAGAGCACTGAAATCTTTAAGCCTTGTGCCTAAAGTAGATAGGATTATTGTTATATTTGAATGAAGACATGTAGCCTGGTGATTAGAATGTTTTGGCTCGGGAGTTCAATTACTCAACCGGCAGCGGGTTGTCCCCATACCAAGTGATATTATTTTACTCTGCTCGAGTCTACTCGTATTCAATTGACAACCAATACAAACTATGCAAGACCCTCTGAAGGCAAAATGTTGAGGTTGATAAATTATAATGCCTATGTCGTTCTTGTTTTAATCAACTGTTGCCCGTAGCCGACATTTTATGGCCTTGATTTATTACAAAAAATTATTATTATTATTATTATTATTATTATTATTATTATTATTATTATTATTATTATTATTATTATTATTATTATTATTAGTAGTAGTATTATTAAGGCGGCGAGCTGACAGAATCACTTGCACGGCGGGCGAAATGCTTAGAAGCATTTCACCCGTCGCTACGTTCTGAGTTCAAATTCCTCCGGGGTCGACTTCCCATTCATCCTTTCGGGGTCGATAAAGTAAGTGCCAGTAAAATACTGGGGTCTATATATTCGACTTAATCCCCTCCCCGAAGATTCTCTTGTGCCAAAAGTCGACTTTGCCTTTCATCCTTTCGAGATCGATAAATTAAGTACTATATCAAGGCAGTGAAGTGGCAGAATCTTTAACACGCTACGTTCTGAGTTCAAATTCTGTCGCGGTCGACTTTGCCTTTCATCCTCTCTGGGTCGATAAATTAATTACCAGTTGCGCACTGGGGTCGATATAATCGACTTAATCCCCTCCCCAAGCTGCCCTTGTGGCAAAAACTTGAAATCATTATTATTATTGTTATTATTATTATTATTATTATTATTATTATTATTGTTGTTGTTGTTAGTCGGTGAACAAGGTTGCCTCTGCAGCATTACAGGCCCCTGGGTACAGTAATATAATGGGCTCCTACATTACACAAGTTGCATGTATACTACAGTATGTATAGATTTGCATTGAGTCCCAAAACCAGTGATGATCCTGGATAGCTGCCGTGCCTGTCCATGCCTTGGCTGCTCTGGTAGAGGCTGATGTAACCTCTAGAGCAGTATTAATTAAAGCTTTTTACTAACTCCACCCCATAACTTTTTGGCCGTAAGAAATTATTTGAGATCGACTTTACCTTTCATCGTTACAGGGTCGATAAATTAAGTACCAGTTGTGTACTGGGCTCGATGTGATCGACTAGTCTCTCCCCCAAAATTTCAGGCCTTGAGCCTATAATAGAAAGGTTTATTATTATTATAAAGGCGGCGAGCTGGCAGAATCGTTAGTGCGCCGGACAAAATGCTTAGCGGCATTTCGTCTATCTTTATGTTCTGAGTTCAAATTATACCGAGGTCGAATTTGCCTTTTATCCTTTCGGGGTCGATAAATTAAGTACCAGTGAAACACTGGAGTCAGTGTAATCGACTTATCCCCTCCCCAGAAATTTCAGGCCTTGTGCTTATAGTAGAATGGATTATTATTATTATTATTATTATTAGTAGTAGTAGTAGTATAACACTTACTGAAATTCTAATGTAAAAACTGCAAATTTGCAAATGTTCCTAAAACTTGCCTCGTATCTATTTATGTATTTTTCTTTGAGATACACATCTTCCCTTCGTTCTCTGTATTTAACCGCATGGCTGAAATTTACTATAACATCTGAACAATTTATAAATGTGAATATATGTAATACATTACTAAAGTTGATCAAAGCTATGGAATGGCAGAATCGTTAGAGCGTCGAGCAAAATGTATTGCGGTGTTTGTTCCGACTGTTTTTTCTTCTGAGTTTAAATCCCATCGATATTTGCTTTGTTTAACCGTTTGTCCTTCCAAAGTTAAACGCGGGGATCGGCTTAAACCAGTAGTTCTCAACCAGGTTCATATTGACTCTAGAGGTCTATATAAGATTTTTGGTGGTCGACACAGGCAAAATAGTAAATTGGGGATCCACAGTAGTATGTTAAGTATCCATTAAAAAAACATTGTTTTCGATGCATTTATTGCAAGAAACAGCTAGGTTTCTTTCTCTAATGTTTTATATAATTTAACATCTTCTCTCGGAGTAGTGTTGCAAACCTATACAAATGAACGAATTGGCAATTTGTCGGTTCCGACGATGAGGGTTGCAGTTGATCCGATCAACGGAACATCCTGCTCATGAAATTATAGTACAATTGGCTGAGCACTCCACAGACACGCGTACCCTTAATGTAGTTCTCAGGGAGAGTCAGCGTGACACAGAGTGTGACAAGGCTAGCCCTTTGAAATACAGGTACTACTCATTTTCTTCCAGTTGAGTGGACTGGAGCAACGTGAAATAAAGTGTCTTGCTCAAGGACATAACGTGTTACTTGGAATTGAACTCATACCCTTACGATCGTGAGCCGAATACCCTAACCACTAAGCCAGGCATCTTCACACAAGTGAACGAGGGAAAAACAAAATAGGAATTTTGGAAGATGTATCTATGAAACTAATTTTTAAAAATATAATGGCTATGGGAATCCATCAGAATAAAATAGTAATAAAAGGGGCTAAGAAGTAGAAAATTAGTTGGGAACTACTGTTGAAACGATTAAACCCCTCTACCAAATTTGTGACATTGTATTTATAGAGCAAAAAGGGCGAGGATTGCGCGACTCGCAAGAGTAAATAAAGTACTAGCCACATAGTAGTCAGTTTAATACGAATCTTTAAGTTCTGGGATGAAATGTCGCCCAAATCAACTGCCTTTCATCCCTTCGAGCCGATAAAATATATTACTGAAGTTCTGAGATTGATTTAACCGACAAACTCTCTACCACAAATTTCTGGCTTGGGATCATAAATTTGAGGTAGGCACAATCATTATTATGGTTAATAAAGGCAATGGACTGGCAGGATTGTGACAGCATCAGAAAAAAATGTCATACGATTTTTGTTCCAAATCATTACATTCTGAGTTCAACTCATGCGAAGACGACTTTGCCTTTCAGCCTTTGGATGTCGATAAAATAAGTACCAGTCAAGTACTGGGTCGATGTAATCGACTCACCCACTCAACTGAAAATTTGTTGATTATTCCATAATTTGAAAACATTAAGTAAATTAAACGTAATTAAGTATAGTAATGAAGTGAGAACTGCCATCTCATTAGCTGATGAACATATTTATTTTATAAATACCGAAAGGTCAAATTACCATCGACCTGATTCGAACTCGAAACGTAAATATGAACGCAGGTAAATGTAGCGAAACTTTAGCCCGACGCTCTACCGACTCTCCCAGTCCACAATCTCCGTCATATTAAGCGTAAGAATGAGATGCTCTCTATAAACTAACGAATTCCTCATCTCTGTATCATTGTCATTATAATCGATCTTATATCGGATCTTATTTTTGAGGTGTAATTGCAATTCATGAAGAAGGTAAGCGTGTTAGCATATGCGTGAGGGTGTATATATGAGTTTCATGTGTGCATGAACTACGTGGTTAAGCAGCTCGCTTTGCAACCACGTGGCTTCGGATTCAGTTACACTGCGCGGCATCTTGGGCATGTGTCTGGGACGACCAATAGTTTGTGAGTGAATTTGGTTGACGGAAACTGTGTGAAAACCTGTCGTGTATATATATATATATATATATATATATATATATATATATATATATATATATATATATATATATATATGTATATGTATATGTATATATATATATATATATGTATATGTATATGTATATATATATATATATATATATGTATATGTATATATATATATATATATATATATATATATATATATATATATATATATATATATGTATATGTATATGTATATATATATATATATATGTATATGTATATATATATATATATATATATATATATATATATATATATATATATATATATATATATATATATATATATTAAGTATATATATTTCCAATTAGAAATTAAATTAGCCTCATTAAAGGGTGGTATCATCCAATGAATTACTAATTCAATACCTAATATTTGTTGTGAATAATAATATTCATAAAACAATAGGTTTATATATAAACCATGGTTTATAATCATTCAAAGGAAAGTAAGAAAATGGAGATATAGCGTTTAATAAAAAAATATTATCTGCAAAAATCAAGCATAGTCCCTTACAGCTGTTTCAATAAAGCCTAAACGATTAAATAGCAATTATTAAAATCATTATATTAGGCAAAATCTCTTCAGAGGGGTAGATAAAAGATATACTTTTAGGTTTAGCATGTGTTGTAATTTAGAATCATCACAGCAGACTGTAATAAGATGATTCTAAAATACAACACATAAACCTAACGGTGAAGAGATTTTGCCGAATATAATGATTTTAATAATTGCTATTTAATCTTTTAGGCTTAATTGAAACAGGCGTAAGGGACTATGTTTTATTTCTGCAGATAATAATTTTTTATTAAACGCTATATCTCTATTTTCGTACGTTCTTTTTGAATGATTATAAACCATATATATATATATATATATATATATATATATATGTATGTATGTATGTGCATGTGTCTGTCTGTCAGTGTTGTAGAGAGGAGGTTTTGTGTCTGTGTTTGTCACACCCATCCACGTTTCACAACCGGTAGGTTTGTTTACATTTTCTATAAAAATTACCGATAGGATTAGTATCGGACTAAGAAAACAACTGAGTATCGGCGTCGATTTATTCAAGCAGTGTCCAGCATGGCTGCAGTCCAATGAGTGAAACATGAAAAAGATTTTTAAAATGAATAGATGATTTCTGTAAAACTCAAAATGAGATTGTGAAATCGATGTGCTTGCACACCACTTTGGGCAAGTAGATTCCACGATATATCTTTAAGGTTTACTAGTGAATTTTGGTTAGTTAAAAGTGCGCGGAAAGCCCACTAAATAAGATGCAGATGTACTTCAAAGGTCCAGGTGTTTAACACGCAGTGTTATCTAGATGTAGATTCTGTTTGAGGATTATACTAAGGGTATATTGCTATGTGAAATTCTCAGCCATTTATACGATTATACAATGCAAAGGTAGTTCAGTTGATTAAATCACTGGAATACTCATCGTCTAGACCGAGGTGGGACCTAATTACAATATAGCCTACAAGTAAATATGTGGATATATGCATGTGAATGGTGTGGCTGGAAAATTCAAAAGTGTAAATGTGAGTGTGTATGTGATGTGTACATATAGGAGCGTGAACGTATGCGCGGACTTCAAAGTAACTTACAAATAGGGATAACTGGTGACTTTGATAATACCGAACTTCCGCTTTCTCTGAATGACTGCAGAGCAAAAAGAACGAATATATTATTTTAAATCGCACACTGGTGTAATAAATAGCAGCAATTGATTTAATTATTTTATTAATGCAGGCAAAAGTATCCATGAACGATTATTCATTACTGCTTATTAGCAATGTGGGCTTGGGCAGTATTGGCATTGGGTACTTCGCATTTTGCTGAGAGTGAGTATAAATGATGGAATCATATAAAAACTTATTCTACATTGCCTCCTCACATGTGTCACCATGTTTCTAGCTCATCTTTTCTCCTTCTTATAGTCAGTCAAAGGAAGGGTTTCCCATGACCTCTTTATGCCTTTTGTTGTTTAACCCTGTGGGTATATATACACGCACACGTGTGTATGTGCGTGTATACCCACAGGGTATATAGTGTGATAACTAATACGTGTGTGTGTGTGTAGGTGCGTGGCTTAGTGGTTACTGTGTTGCATTCATGGTCGTAAGATTCCTGGGCCATAAGGTGCTGTGTGTTCTTGAACAAAGCACTTCATTTCACGTTGCTCCAGTCCACTCTGGTGGCAAAAATGATTAATGCTGCGATAGAAGCTGCGATGAACCGTCCGCAGATTCGGAAACCGACCCTATAAGTCTATGCCACAAGAAGGACATTTGATACGTTATATATATATATATATATATATATATATATATATATATATATATATATATATATATATATATATATATATATATATATATATATATATAGGATATTGAAGACACGACTGTATTCGAATTTAAGGATAATAAAGCAATAATGATTTTAATGGTGGAACTCGAAGTAGATAAGGCTATAAATAATAACATGTAGAATACGAGGTTGAAATACTTTTGGATGGAAAAATTGTCGAAGCGTTATTAAAAACAATGTTTACTTCATATACCTCTCGAAGTTCTACAACATAAACATCTGAGAGTTCTCGCTAGTAAGAACTAAACTTCTAAGAGAGGTGGAGGAAATTTAGTGGTGCTCTGGTATAAAAGTTAGAACGTCGGTTATGTTTATACAAAACGTGGGTTTGTGTCCCATCAACAAACTTTGACTTTCTTTCTATCCAATGGGTATTTTGAACTCAACATTATACCCGCTATTATTTATAGCATTATCTACTTCAGAGTTTCACCGTCAAAATAAGAAAGTAATTCACTTCATATCTCTCAAAGCTCCTAAATTCTTATAATGTAAATATCTTTATCAAATAATCATTCTCAAATTTTCTTATCAGTTTTTTTATATTTAGTTTGGGATAATAGGGTATCTACAAGATCTTTTTGGTGTAATAGTCAGAGTGAATTGGTAGTTGTAACGTATTATCGGTGCGTTTTGCAATAGGCAATAAAGGATTGTAGGAAGAGTATTATAACTAATAAAATTAGCGTCGCTCATTCAAAGTCTATCATGATATTCTAATGACGAGGCGAAAACTGGTCTTTAAACTTTTAAATGTTAAAGGATGTAGAAAAGTTATTGTTTGAAACTAAACATAAGAATAAATAAGGGAATGGGAAAATCTCCAATTTAAAAAATATATGAACATTAAACTTGAATGCAGTCGCATTTGAAAAGTTAAGATCCGATCCCACATCATAACACCTGAAAGAATAAAAGACAAAAAAAAAGGGTAAAACAACAAAAAAAAAACAGCGAAAAATCGGTGTTCCTAACTCATTACGCATAGAAACCAAATCCAATTTTTCAACGCTCTGAAAATTCGTTCAATCAACCGCCATTTTTATGTATATGCGAATGTATGTATGTATACATACGTGTGTCTGTGTCTGTATGTGTGTGTATGTGCGCGTGCGCACGTATCTATATGCAGTGAGAGAAAAAGAGGAAGTGATAGAGAGATAGAGAGGGATAATGAAAATTAAGTGTCAAATGATACACATTACTTTATCACGAAATATTGTTACGTGACCAGTCAGACAGAAATTTTATTTATAACCTTTCATGGGTCAATAGATTGCCCCTTCAGCTCGGTGTAACATCATACTTCAGCTCTAATCAAGGGGAACACTCATAAACACAAAATGCGTATAATTATGCACGAAACGGGAGTAGATATATAAATACACACACATACACACACACACACACACACACACACACACACACACACACACACACACACACACACACACACATGGCCTGCTTGTGTGGACAGCAGGTAACATCATCCGAAAGCTACAATAATGCAATGAAATGCACTGTGGTAAGCGGTGTATAGCAACTACCGCTAATCTAGTCGATGAAGGTGCGCATGTGTGAGTGTTTAATATGGTGGACATAACGCACCACCATCCAGGATTTGCACTGACTCTGTGGTTTCGTTCGTGGACCGAGCAGCGTACTTAAGCAAGGTGCTTCAGTTCTTAAGCAAGGTGTCCTTAGACAAGGTACTTCACTTCACTTTGCCCCGGTCGATTCAGCTGAAAGCGTGAACTAGCCGACTGCGAGTGCAGCTCTATCTCCCACCTACTATCACGTCCTTGATATTCACCTAAGTTAAAAGCAGGAAGGCCAAAAATCTGCTTTTGCCTTCTCGCAACACCCGCTCTCAGCCCTTCCACCCTCGATCCAGCGAAACAAGACTTGAGGAAGGGCTGGCTGCATTTTCTAGCAGTGGTTCGGTCACTGATTCCATACTGATACAGCCGGTGTAGAAATGCTATCTTTCACAATCTGCACCTTTCTACATCTAGTTTCAGTTCCGAGTCTCGTCGCCGATCGATACACAACCATCCCATGCAATTCTTTATCTCTTTCTCACCTTCAAATAATATCTTCATCAAACCATCACCGTCTCTGCACCTTTCATGTCGTCTGGTCATTGTCTCATTTTGAATACCCACCGCACATTTGTAAAATGAAAAAATGACCCTCTCCTCTCAGATCCCTTGGCACTTCGAGCGGATATGGGATGATTTTAACTATGCCCTTACGTATGTGTCTCTCTGCGTCTGCACACACAACCTAAACTCAATGTAACACAACGGATTGCTGTTCCTACATTTGAGACGGTGTTACTGTTATGCACGCAAGCATTCTAGAACGCATTTATAAAAAGCTCACGTGGCGGCAAAATATCTCTCACTAGCACTCATCAGTCGTTGGTTCACACGTGTATTCCTTCCCCTCTTTGCCTTTTCTATAACAATTTCAGATGTAGGCTTCGTATCTCATCAGCACAGGCACTCCCAACTTTATCGTTTCTCTTCCTAGTCTCCGTTGTATTGTTACCGCTACCCCAGCTTCCACACAAACTACTGCAGCCAGCCTGTCCTTCCTAAAACAACATTCCTTTGGATTTCCCTACTTGTACATGCTTTGTCTGCAGCCCTCAACATCAGTTGTTCCAGAAGATCCTACCAGTCTCGGGAAGTGGGGAAATGACAGGATGAAATTCCTTCCTCTATACCAAAATAAATTTTTAAGTGTATGTGAAATTCATTGTTTTGCATGTGTGTTTGTGTGTGCATTGGAGCGAATCCTGGATTAAAATTGTTGGTGGGTGATGCAATTTAGTAACAGAAATACTCACAAAAATAAAGATAATTAGTTATTCATATACAGGGTAACATACAACCTTTCATCGAAATTTGGCGGGAGAGGTCACCACTTGATTCCTAGTTGCATTCACCGTGTACGTGTATATATGTGTGTGTGCGCGTTAGATGCAAGGACATTAGATATCAAAAATAACCAAAAAGAACAAAATTTAACAAATATGGTGTTAGTTTCACGATTAAGACGGAGAAAAATGTGTCTTAACGTTTTGGATGTTAGTTCTTCGTCAAAAAAAAAAAAAGACATAGAAAAACAGATAAGAAGAGTGAAAAAGAGCTGTGAGTGTGTGGACACAGGAGGAAGGTGAACGGTTAAAAATCATAGGCAAAACTGTTGTATGAGCGAGTTAAGACAGATTAAAAGGTGGATGTATAGATGCATATATCAGTAGGTATCTCTGTTTGATGCAGGCATAAAGAGAATTGTGTGTGTGTGTGTGTATTAGAGCTGTGTATGTATGTGTAAGTATGGTGACATTTGTTAGTGAGGTTGGGTTTGCATACAATTGGTAGGTGGGTCTTAGGAAAGCGCGTATGTGAGAATGTGAGATCGTGTATAGTGGAGTGGGGAATAAAGGAAGCAGTGAAAAATACTCTCACTGTTTCCTGTATCGGAAGTGGCAGATCTCGCCCGAGCATGTTGCTGGCTGCAAGTACATCACTGATAAAACCCAACAAGGGTATCTGGCATTCTCGCTAGCCCCTGCCAGCACGATTGTTCGTCTCCTTCCAATATACATTGTATTGTCAAGCACAGCGCGTCTATAAGTGTTTTTTTTATTTATCTCGAACGAAAACTGCAGTAACTTGCCTGTCATTAGTTTATACACATTAAGTATGACACATAGATTGCTATGATACGTGTGGGCGTTCGTGTGTGTGTGTGTGTGTGTGTGTGTGTGTGTGTCTGTGTGTGTGTGTGTGTGTGTGTGTGTGTGTGTGTGTGTGTGTGTGTAAGCATAAAAAGTATGAGTACTCAATACATAAAGCAAATATCTTTTATTGCTTGACGTACTGCATACAGTATAAGAAACTCAGAATGGCAATTGAGTGTATCATCGGCTCCGAATTAACACACATTCTCAAATGTGAAAGAGTGAGGCGGAAGAAAGTGAGAACTTATAAATGCATAAATGGAAGGGCTTCAGTCTGATATCGAAAATATTGTGTAACTGGTTCCTTAATATGCGATGAATAATAAAAGACAGCCATCTTATACGCAAACTCTTACACACTAATAATTAACAATCACTTGGCCTGTCGTATCTCTTCCTCTGCAACAGCGCTTTCTACGTTTTTGAAATTGCTCGCTCGGAACCAAACCCACTGAAATTCACCACATCAAAATATTTCCTAAATATTTTTCTAGCCTTTCATCTCTAGAAATTGCATGCCTCTCTATCACCGTTGCTGTCAATATATCCCGCCCCTTCTCAATACCTAAGCATTCTCAGTACTAACTTTATCTACTTAACCTTATCGTTCATTATCAATGGCTTCAAAAATGCTATGAACATTATTAATCCTAATAAAACTAACTAAAACAAAACAAAACAAAAAAATAAAGATACCCCCTACGTTACTATAATTTAATAATAAATATCGGTGAACGTAAGCTTAGGGAATTTCTCGAAGTCATTGTAAATTTCAAACCAGTTTTGCATTGTTTTAGAGATATCAATGATCTAAGTCATTTTTTTTTTTGTATAGCAATAGATTGAATAAATGTGTGAACAGTATTGATGTATAGAGAGTTTTATTATCTTACTCTCAAAGAATACTGTCGACCAAGTATTTATATCTAATTTACGAAGGGACAGATTTGAGTCTACTTACTCTTGTTGAACACGATCATTAAAGACTTTAGAACAATATATCGTACACTCTACACTTCCTGCCACATTTTGCCCGCTTCTATCATGCTCTTATTCTTTATTGGCTGCGTTCATTCACTTACACCCCCATTACCGCTACTGTCATCATCATCACCGCCATCACCACTTCAATTATCTCCCTTACGAATCAGTTGCTCCGGCTATCGCCCACCAATTCGTCTCCTTTCCACTGTCTGCATGCCTTTTCTATTCTTACTATCTCCCATTGCAAACTCCACTTTACCATAGTCCAGTTTGATATCGAAGGTAACTGTTCTTATTTTTAAATATACACAATTCAGTAAAAAATTAGATATATCACCGCATTTAAATTTTCACATAAATAAAATATACCACTTCCCTCGATGTCATATACACTGTAACATGTTGATATTACTGAATATTCAATGCCGATCATCATCTACAACAACAATAATACAAACGGCAACAATACCAGCAGCAGCGTATAGCATCTTAAAGTAAAGCAAGAGGACAGGTTATGAAACGGTAAGTAAACCAAAGTAGAAGAACCTACTGCTGTGTTACTCTTGAGCAAATATGGTGAGAGAGAACAAATTTATAAAACAGAGTAGATATATCATCGTGTTGCTTCACGTCATATATGACAAGATAAATTTATCACTCCTAACAATTGCAAATATAAATAGATAAATGAATAGCTAGATGGATATATCACTGCGTGCACCCTATATCATTGTCAACACAAACAGAGATATGTTCTAGAATATCACAATCTGTGGATATAGTTTAATAAATCATATTAGATAGTTTTACTGCATGCATTTTTTAATTTCTCTTGACTTATGAAAATATGGATCTGAGTCTCTCTATGCATGATGTCGGCTGGTTCGACAATATGTTGCGTAAACTACACCAGTCATCTCCGATTATCATCGTTCGTGTACCGTCTTCCTTGGTCTATACCGATATCTTCTAATCTACTTCGGTCTTTAAATGATTATGAACAATGTATGTTTTGTCATTTTTTTTTGTCTTTTTGTTTTTGCTCAGCAAATTGCTATTGATACTACAGTGAGTGTATGTAGTGATTGTACTTAGACTCTAGTCCGGAATGCAGTATTTATTATTAGTCACTTTTTACTTTTTTGCATTCATACTATTTTCATAATCATCGTGGTCGTTGTCGTCGTCGTCGTCGTCGTCATTGTTGTTGTTGTGTAGGTGTTGGCGTTGGTGGTGACGGTGGGGAGAATTGCATTGTTGTTGGGAATGTTATTGTCATAGTTGGTGTGTTTTTTTTTACCACGCATTTTGTTCTAAATGTATGTCAAAGAAAGAATATGTTGAAGAAAACAAATTAATAAAATGTTAAAACATTAAAAACAAACTACAGTAACCTATACACTAATGGCGTACTCTAAGGGATCTTTCAACGCACACACGAACAGAGGAGCATAACAAAAATGAAAACAAGGGGTAAAAAGATTATAAACGAAAATGGAAAATATTTAATGGGGTATATATATATATATATATATATATATATATATATGACTGTTTTTTTGTATTTCCATAGCATGGCCTGTTTGATGTGAATATGTTATAACCAATATCTCGCCTGCAACAACTTAATATCTTTCTCTCTTACATACACTGGAATCGTTTATTTTACTGTTTTGGAGGAGAGACCCCAATCTTGTAATTTAACGTTACATCTCTTTGAACAAACAAAAAATAAAGAGGGTGTGAAGAGTTTCTTATAGAAGCTGACTCAGATTTAATTGGTTTAACAGGCACACGAAAATTGTTATCGTCTGCAATTTGAAGAAAATTCCAATTGACACGTGACATATCATGTATAAACCTCACCGCTTGATGAGAGAGATATCTTAACATCGACATTTCTATCTACACTTTTAATTCTTTCTACATATTTAATTCAATCTACAGTTCTGTTTCCTTGTTTATTTATCTCGAGACAATGTTAGAAACCTGTTTTATTAATACAAATGTCAATTATTGTTCCCGACAAACAATTCTCTATTTCTCTTTTTAAAAAATACCATCACATGATAGCAATGAAAACGTAGTTTCCATATGAAATTGTAATATTCAGTAAAATATGAAGTACTCATTAATTGGTTACAAACTTGAATAAAGTTGCTCACGACTGCATTAATGTCTACTGAGATCCAATATCAAAGACCTAAGTAAGCAATTTATGCCATTTTCACTCGCCCTTCAATATCACAGTAATTTAACACAATAATCCTTTTAGACATCGTTGAGGATCGTTAGTATTAAGGTGAAGATAGCTTGATGTTGTAACATCATCTCTATCGCAATGACATAAGTGACAACTAAATTAAACTCATATACTGAAGGAATTTGTATGAGGTCGCTTGACCTGCTATAAATAGCAACTATATATATTTGAAATCACATCCTACCGCTCTGAAAATGAAGAGGCACTTGAATATTATATCCAGATATAATATGCTCCAGAGATGGACGGGGTCGTTATGGCTGAAAGGCTTTTGATCGTAGATGTGATTAGTCAGCGTTGACCTGGATCTAGACAACGACAATAACCATAATCCATATATCAAAACTCACAATAAACAATGACGAAACAAAATATATTGTCTTGCACTGTTAATCATGGTGACTAGATAACGCAAAGTACTTTTTGGCTTACAGCAGTAGCATTTGACACATTCGTTGTTCCTAGTGAAAGCGCCACAAATCTTTTGCTTAGGTGACTTTACTCATCACCCTCTCCAATCCTCCTATCCTATTTTCCAAACTATTATCAATTTTTTGTAAACGCAAGCGTCTACACATCTTCCTACTTTCTGTTATATATACATACATATATATATGTGTGTGTGTGTGTGATTTTTTTTAAGCCAAAAGAATGTGAGCTATAAGATTAAGTCAATGGTTTATACTTGTGTTTCGATATGTCGGGATTAAGATCCCTTCTTCGGCTTGCGACATAAATCGCCGAAAGATTTCCCGGAGGAGGAGTCTTAATCCCGAAATATTGAAATGGAAGCTAGAAGTAAAAAAAACCATTGACTTATCATTTTTCTTACAACTTACACCGTTTCGGCTTTTACAAAGAAAAATCAAAGCATACACACACACACACACACACACACACACATATATATATATATATATATATATATATATATATATATATAATTTAACAGTTTAGCCTTGCTTACTTTATTTTTTGGTTTGCTCGCATAATTAAGAAAAGCATGTAACTGGTGTGTTATTGTTGCCTCCAATAATCATTGTGGATATGTGTGTGTGCTTTTTTTTTTTTTGTTATTTCTTTTAAAACTGATTGTCTCTGAGCTTTACGGCTTTATAACATTTCTTAATTTTCATTTTTGCCAGCCATATTTACCTCATTGTATTTTTTTGTTATTATTGTTATTATTATCACCAATATTACCATTATCATTTTTGCTTTGTGAATGTGCTTACCTTCAAGCTTTCAGGACGCTTTTCCGCCATGACACAGACAGAGAAGAAAATTGTTGTTTTTTTTTTCTTTTTCATTTCCTTTGTTGCCTGAAGAATATTATTTTATGGCTGTAGTCGCCCTCTCTTGAACCGAAACTTTGCATTCTCACATGAATTTGTACCATTTGATGCACAATCCACCTGTTTCTGTCTCTCTCTCTCTCTTTCTTTCTCTCTTTACTTTCTCTTTCTCTATCTTGTCTCCCTCCTTCTATCACTTTTTTCCCTTAATATTTATCTCTCTATTTCTGACAATCTGTCTTCAGTCTGTTTCTATATTTCTTACAAAATTCACCGTTTTATCCCAATCTCCCATTCTATTCTTTTCCTATGTATCTTGCTCTATCTCCCCCCTCTCTCTCTATCTATTTATCTATTTATCTATTTATCTATCTCCCTCTCTCTCTCTCTCTATCTATTTATCTATTTATCTATCTCCCTCTCTCTCTATCTATCTATTTATCTATTTATCTATCTCCCCCTCTCTCTTTCTCACTTACTCGTCCCTTCTCGCTATTTTAAATTCTAATAAAGAATTAATATCCTATTTTCAAGCAAAATTGTTCTGATTAACGTAGAACGACAGCAACAGCAGCAGCAGCTGTAGTAGTAGTAGTAGTAGTAGTAGTAGTAGTAGTAGTAGTAGTAGTAAATTTCGGAATAAAAAGTTAACAATCAGTGACCCGGTTTAGATTCGATCTTGGTTGTAAAGATTTCCAGTTAATATTAGAAATACGCTAGTAAGGTTAGGTAAAAAGATAACATTTTATTCTAGCGTCATCTAAGACGATTTGAAAGAAATATAAATTATTATGACGTGTATTTGCGTTCTGTTCTGAGTTAAAATCTAACTGAAGTCAGCTTTGCTTTTCATCTCTCTGGAGTCGATAAAATAAAATAACATACAAGTATTGGTGTAAGTTTATTCTAATAAGATCTTCCTCGCAAAATTGTTACTTTTGCTTATGGGAGAAATGTTAGCACGCCGGGCGAAATGCTTAGCAGTATTTCGTCCGTCTTTACGTGCAGAGTTCAAATTCAGCCCAGGTTGACTTCGCCTTTTATCCTTTCGGGGTCGATAAAATAGGTTCCAGTTGAGTACAGGAATCAATGTAATCGACTAGCCCCCTCCCCAAAATTTCAGGCCTTGTGACTTTAGTAGTAAGGATTATTATTAAGGCGCAAGCTGGCAGAATTGTTAGCACGCCGGGGAAAATGCTTAGCGGCATTTCATCCGTCCTAACGTTCTGAGTTCAAATTCCGCTGAGGTCAACTTTGCCTTTCATCTTTTCGGGGTCGATAAATTAAACACG
>NC_142935.1:57920366-57935366 GCF_046866305.1 Octopus bimaculoides
ACCATATTTTCTTACTGATTCCTCCTGTCGAATTCCCAAGCAACGGAGCAAGAAATGCACGCCGGAGAATCCGATAGCGCTGATATGGTGTCTTTACACGTTTTACCATAAGAGAAAATTTTTTCCTCCTCGGCAACTGCAGTGAATTTGTCTTTAGAATTTAAAGTATATCACAAACATATCTTAACAAACCTAAAGTTCGTTGTTATTCGATAATCAGAATCATTAGAGCTTAGTTATTTGGTGCCACTCTCCACTTACTGAGTTCAAATCTCAACAAGGTCAGTTTTTGCCATTCACTCTGTTTGAGTTGATGTAAACGATTATGCTCTCTCTTCAAAAACTGATCGCTTTTTGCTACTGGGGGATAAACATACATACACACACATAAACGACGGATTTTTTTCAGTTTCGTCTTCTAAATCCACTCACAAAGCTTTGGTCGGCCTGAGGCTATAGTAGAAGATACTTGCCCAAGGTGCAGTGGGACTGAACTCCGAATCATGTGGTTGAAAAGCAAGCTTCTTACCACTCTTTCTCTCTCTCTCTCTCGTTCTCTCTCTCTCTCTCTCTCTCTCTCTCTCTCTCTCTCTCTTCTCTCTCTCTCTCTCTCTCTCTCTCTCTCTCTCTCTCTCTCTCTCTCTCTCTCTCTCTCAGTTAGCATGCCGGGCAAAATGCTTAGCGTCATTTCGTCTGTCTTTACGTTCTGAGTTCAAATTCCGCAGAAGTCGACTTTGCCTTTCATCCTTTCGGAGTCGAGACATAGAGAGAGACAAAGAGAGGCATGCGTACATGTGTGTCATACGCAAACACACATACACACAACTAGCAGACTAACACTATGACATCTTACTTAACGTGTCTATCATAGTGAGATTTGAACAAGTAAACCCATAAAATACTCGTCAATAACACTGTGCTCTCACTGTGCTTGCATCGCTTGCCTTTATCTGCCTCGTTGTTGTTATTGTTAATATCCAGGTCAGTCCTCATTGCTACGATCTTAAATCAAAGCCATCCAAGCTATGAACATTTCACCTTAATTTCAAAGCTCGCTTTGCAACCACATGGTTTCCGATTTAGTTCCAGTGCGCAGCGCCTTCGACAAGTGTCTTCTACAATAACCGCGGATCGGCAATTTCCCTGTGAGTGAATTTGGTAGACAGAATTTATGTGGGATTCCATCGTGAATGTGTGTGTGTGTGTGTGTTTGTACTTGCCATCCTCCGCTGCTTGACAACCGGTATTGGTTTATTTACGCTCCAGTAACCTAGCGGTTCGGTAACATGGATCTATAGAATAAGTATTAGTATTAACAGGGCAACCAAAATAACTGGATCGATTTTATCGAATAAACCTTTCAGAGCGGTACTCCTCCATGGCTACAGTCCAATTACTTAAACAAGATGAAGTCATCATTTTGACCGTTTATAAGGATATACCGTTGTTATTTCTAGCAGATCGATTGAATACGTAGAGGCTTGAACCAATAAATACCAGTAATAAACTCTGATAGATGAAACCGACTAATATCTTAGCTAAATATTTAATGCTATGTGCCAATGGTACAAATAATGGTTGGTAAAATCTTTTCAGCGTCGGACAAAGCACATTTCGCTAGTTGGTTATCAGTTTTTGACGTTCGTTCTTCCGGGGACGATAAATAAAGTACCACTTAAGTACTGAAGTCGACTTAATCGAATAATCCATTCTCTAAAGCATCTGGCCATGTACCCAAATTGGAAACGATCACCATTGTTATTAGGATCGTCTTTACTACTACTACTACTACTACTACTACGTCTACTGCCACCACTACTGTCACGATCATTTCTACCTTAACCGCTACTGCTGTTCCCGCTACTTTAGCTTAAGTCTAATTCGTGCTATAGCTGTTATTTTGGCAAATTAAGACGTTAGGTGAAAAAAATTACGTAAACACACACACACTCACACACACACACACACACACACACACACACACACACACACACACACACAAGTATATAAGCATGGATGTGTGCATATGTATGTAAGGATGTATAAACAAAAAAGAAGAATTGGTTGAACCGAAAATAATACCAACATCACACACAGTCGCATGCGTGTATGTGTGTGTGTATATATATATATATATATATATATATATATATATCAACTGTAAATTTGGCAGGAGCTGATTTTAGTAAATCAACGAATTGTTGTGTTTAAACAAAATAACGAGGAACTTACTGTATTGTTTACTTTTTTCTTTCTTCTTAAATCGTTTGCATACAAGTTTTTTTTTCTTTATTTTCTCTCTCTACAAAACGAAAATAAATTTAAAATATAAATAGATAAGTGAATAAATAAATAGATAAACATGAAACGACCATGATTCGAAAAACACATTTATTTACCATTGCATCTGACATTCTAGCATTTTATGTGTATGCGTATGTGTGCGTTTGTGAGTCGTGTGGGTCTGTGTGTGTGTACACTCTATAAAACAGTGTGTATGTGTGTGTGTGCTCACATATATACTCACACATTGTCCTTTAATTTAAATACATAGATACGTAAAACAGAAATGTGCTATCGCCTTATTATCTCTTACTTCTTGAAGGAAGCGAGCCGGCAGAATGGTTAGCATGCCGGGCAAAATGCTTAGCGTCATTTCGTCTGTCGTTACGTTCTGAGTTCAAATTCCGCAGAGGTCGACTTTGCCTTTCATCCTTTCAGGGTCGATGAAATAAGTAACATTTGAGTACTGGGGTCGATGTAATCGGCGAGCTCTCTCCCCGTAAAATTTCAGGCCTTGTCCCTGTAGTAGAAAAGATTATCTCTAACTTCTTTCCTTCGCTTCACACTTTGCCACTATATACATACACACATGAGGGTTCTACTGAAAGTAATGCAAAAGTTGGTATATCTTTTTTTTTTTTTTTTTTACTGACACGCGTCAAATCATACGTATCGGCCGAGTAACTCTTCCTCTATAGAAAGGCACTACTCAATACAGTCTCCATCGCAAACAATGTATTCGAGCCATCATTGAAATTAAATTTCGAATGCACTTTGAAAATCTTCAGGTATGCACTGTTGTACCCATTTCTTCAAATCCACTTTCACCTGCCTGTGTCATCAAATCATTGTCCCAGAAGACTGTCCTCGAAATGAACAGGTGGGTGTCGGAGAGCAGCAGATCTAATCAATGTGGTAGATAGGCGACACTGATCTAATCAGTGTGGTAGATAGGTGACCATTGAACTGCGCAATTTGCCTATTATCTTATTTGATGCCAAATATCTGCCTAACTTCATTAGCTTCAAACGCTTCCAGCAGATCAAAGTAGACTGAAACCCTTCTTTCTTTTAAATCAGCTGTCAACTGCCGAAGTATTCTACAACACTCTCTGATTCCCAATCTTCCACTCTCTTCTGTGAGGCACTGCGACTACAATCCAGTCCTGTAGTAAGCTCATGGGTTATTCTTCGTCTGTCTGCGATAATCAATCCTGGCGGTTAGCATTAGTGGTTGCAGTTAATGGTCTCCTCACTTCGTGGCTTGTTTTCAATACTTCTTCCCCCGCCCTACTTCCTACACTTCTGTAAACTTCTTCATCCATTTGTGTACATAGCTTTTATTAATGGTGTTATCACCATAAACAGCCTGTCGCTTTTTGTGGATGTCGAACAGTCTATAGCGCTCTTTCGTTAAGAACTCAATGTCGACACGTTGCTTTTGTTTGAAGCACATTTTGCTACAATGAAGAACAAAGGAAGAGTATTGAAACAGGAGGGTTACACTACCAGCACTTGCACTTTGAACGGCACATGTCAGTTAGCATAAAAGTTATGCTAGCTTTTACATTACTTTCGATACAACCGTCGTACGTGTGTGTGCGTATGTATGTACACGCACGTTACACACGCACACACACACACACACACACACACACACACACACACACACACACACACACACACACACACACATATGGGAAATGATAAAAAGGAAAACAATGCGGTATTCCTTTTACATTGCAGTTAATTCTAAGGTTTATTTTTAAAAGCAAATCATTTCAAAATAATATAATGTAGTATATTTTAGTTGGACACACAGACAGACATATGGATAGATAGATATATATATAGATAGATAGATAGATAGATAGATAGATAGATAGATAGATAGATAGATAGGTAGAGAGATGTGCTCACGCACATACTAAATTGGGCAGTCAAACGTGAGGAAAATTACTTGATATTTGTAATAGGCTTTATTTGTTTGCTTGAAGTTAATGATTCACGCCTTCGCTACTGAGATCTTTTATCGACACATGCAATCACTCAGGCGAGAAAAGTCTGATTGATCTTTTGGCGAGAAAGTTTTAGTTGAGACAGAGTATTTCATTAACTCCGATTGAATTTATTTGTATGTATGTAGTTTTTACCTACCCGTGACCCGTCTATTGATCAAGCCCTCTACTTACCTGTATTTGTCTCTATATGTCTCCCTTTTATGACTTCTCCTCATCTCTCACACTCTCTTTGTCTTCTTCTCTCATCTTTTCCTTGGTTTTCTCTCTTGTCTTTAATCTCTTGGTACAAATTGGCACACTTCGGAAGCAAAGCCAACATAGAGAGATGCATGCGACTAGCAACATGCCTCTGTGATATTTTTCTCGTAAAATCTACACATCTCTGCTCTAAGATTGATTTCTTTTTAATTGGAATGATTGTGTGTATTTTCTGAGGAGTGGAACCTGACGCAGACGTTCAGAAACCAAGTCAGGGCAGAGTCTCACAGAAAGAGTCCGGCAAACGGAAGAACAACAACAAAACCAGACGACCTGACAGACTTTCTAGAAGGAAAAAGAAGAGAAAGAAGAAGAAGAAAAATAAAGATCGAAAGAAGAACGGCACCAGGAAATCACAAAAAGGTCGTAAGAAAAAACGCAAGAACAAGGGAAATAAAAATAAAGTTATAAGGGGGCGTGACCGGAAACGGAAGACGTTCCGAAAGAACCGGAAGACCAAATATACTGCGGCAACATTTAGATTGTGAAAATCTATGTTGTAACTTGATTTTACAGAAAATCTCCTTTGATTAAAACAAGTTATGAAATGAGTAGCTGTGGAAAACAAAAGAGATATATATGAAAAAAAAACAAAAAACTTTACTGTTTCGTAGAACTACGAACATTATCGTTACATCTCACTCCCAACAACATCATCACCCCCACCCCACCAAATTACTATTAGAAACATATATATATATATATATATATATATATATATATATATATATATATATATATCTTTGTATACATATACATATATATATATATATCTGATTAAATGTATATTTATATATATACATGTATATATGTTAATATATATGTTCATATGTATATATATATATATATATATATATATATATATATATATATATATATATATATGTATATGTATATGTATATGTATATGTATATACACGCACACGGATGGAATAAATGAAATAAAATGAAATTAAGATTGAAATATCAAATAATAACAATAATAATAACAACATTAATTAATGAACATTTGCAACGTCAGAAGTTCTAAAGACAATTAAAAAAAAAATATTTACAAAGCTACAGAAACAAAATGTCCACATATGGTAGAGATTAAAACTATTACTATTAGAAAACTATACATTTTTTTAATATAATTTATCAGTTTATCTATACTTTTTGTTGAACAGAGTTTAGAAATATACACATACATACATTCATATATATATACATGCATACATATATATATATATATATATATATATATATATATATATATATATATATATATATATATATATATATATATATATATATATGTATATATATATATGTATATATATATATGTATATATATATATGTATATATATATATGTATATATATATATGTATATATATATGAAAAACTTATTGTACTCTCTAAGCCCCATTTTTTTCGGGCTGTTTAATCATTGCAGATAAAACACGTGAATATGTGTTCTTTACCAATGAAAGTTCAAATTTGCAGCCATTTTGAGTCATATTTCAAAGAACGCAAAAGAATTCTATATTTTTTTCTTTAATCCTTTTTTTTTCCTTTGTTTTCACATCTACAAAAGAAATAAACTTTATGATTTTGTTCCTCTAAAAAAATTGATTTAGTTACGTTGATATTTATATATCTATGCCTTAATTCCATGATATTGTTATTTATCGCACTTCTCCAAGAGTGAAACCATGATGGGGAACTGAAATAACATTTAGCATGTAACAGCCTTAAGTTTTATTATTTCTAAGTCTTAAACTGTCAGTAAATGTTTTAGTTCTCTTACATATCGCCAGATGTGCAATTATCTCTTCTTCTAGAGAATGAGTTTCAATTAACTAAAAATAATAGAATTATGTTGCCACACATTTGACACTGGGTAATATGAGTGGTACAAACATTAAATATATATTAGTGGGGAACAGATGAGTCCAAACTAACTTTATTTTTATCATTGCTATTGTTGTTGTTTAGGACCAAGTCTACTTTGATTGAGAATAACTACAATCAGCCGTAACCATCGCGTCTTCTTTTTTAGATATACTCCATCTAAGACTACATTATCCAAATGTCGCTTGCCCCTGAATTTTTTAAAGCAGTAAAATATAATTTCAAAAATTTTGCTGTTCTTACTAGTGAGACGAGGCTAGCCTGTAAAAAGCTTTCTCAATGAGTTGATAGTTTCTGTTATTTTCGCCCAGCTCGTAAATGCCGCAGAGTTGAGCAACGTAAGCTAGTAAGTACATCATCATTTCACTGTAAATGACGAAAATACCTGTAGCCTCGTTTATCTCTGATTTATTCATCACTGATCCGGAATAACACGGTACGCTCAACTAAAAACTATATCACGCTTATCTCGGATTGATCTATAATAACATGAGTTGGCGATCAGTCGAATATTCTGTCTGTATCGCAGAAACGCTCCCCAATGAGCACCCACAATGTGCAGCTACCCAGAATGCACTGACTATCGCTTGTGTTTATATGATCCTGCTGCAAGATAGCGTTAAATTGATTTACGTGATTATATCCTTCAAAATGGGACCAGTGAACAGAAAAATTACGAAGGTGTCTAATCCCAACAAACGATGCAGACGTGTGTGTTCTCGGCAGAAAAGGAAGAGATGATCAAGAAAATGCGTCGTAGTGGAAGCTTTGCAGTTGTGAACTGCGAGATTGGCATGAATTAATCTGTCATTCGTTCCATTTACGAAATGGAACAAAAGTCCCATAATAAACGAGAGTAGATGTACTCTTCTGACAGCAATGTGGAGCAGAAATTTTTCAGGAAATAAAAACATGCATAGCTCTCGTGCCCAAATTAACAGGAAGAGATACCATTCAATTGCTTCACAGCATGAAAACTATACTACCTTCTAATGAAATATCATACCTAATATCAGCCCTCCCCCATGCTTATTAAGTCTTACATTACGGAAAATTGCAAAATGTTGCATTCATTTGGCTGTGTTCCTATAAATTCTGGCCCAGGACATGGGATTTATAATCTGTGCAGTATTTTACTTCACAAGTTTCATTTGCAGTTTCGATTGACTTATTTAAAATAACCAAAATCTCAAAAATCGTACCACTTTATCTAAAAAATAAAATAAGGAAGCAACATTGAATAATGTAGTCTTTTATGCACTACCACAGAAAAACAATAAAGGAATGTAAGAGGAAAGATGGATGGTCAAAGCTTTAACGCTTTTAGCAACAGATCTTATTCGATTGAGGTTTATCTGGTGATGAAGCAGCAACATTAGCAACAACAGAGTTTTATTTTATGTCAGAATACATTGCATGTGAGCTATGTCAACCTTGTAATTAAAAATTACGAAGTGTTCCGAGTTCCGTCCTCAGCAAGGAAGCTGTTAGACTAATCATAAACTGCTAGCGAAGTTACTCCATGACCTATTTTAAATTTTCAGTTACAGCAATTTTACTCAATATATATTAGCAAGGTCTTTAAAGAAAATACATAGAGCACAGAAAAGTTACTTCAATTCTCCATGTAAATTTGAGGCTTCAGTAGTCGACACTATTTTTCACCTCTAAAATATGCTAATTCACTATTGTGCATTGACTTACTGATACTCACTTCATTATTTTGGCTAATGGGCGAAGTCTATGATTAGCAGAGATCTAATCAAACCGAAACATATTCTGAGTTGTTTCCCGTATTTGCAGTAATTAAAATAAATTTAAATATTAGTCAGCAACTGATATTGTCTTTTCCTCACCACACAATTATTTCAGATGAGTTCTTCATTGTTTACGGTATCAATAATGATATCACCAACATGACAAAGTAATGAATACTTTTACTGCCTATAATAGACTGGAATTAGTATTAGAAAGCAACAGGTTCCTGTACAGAAGAAGCAGGTCAAAGAAAAGGTTAATATTTCCATCCTTGTAATTAAATATACAGGAGCAAGATTGGAATTTCTTAAAGCTCAAACATGATGTCAGATATAAATACCACAGGATATGGGGGAGATTATCTCGAAATTATTAATATATTTACATACATTCATTTATCATTTCATAGACTCATATGCTGATTGGATATATGTTTACATTAACAATGAGAACTGAGGTTGTTCGAGATGGTGAGTGATCGAAGTGTTCAAAGTTCATGTCTTATCAACAATGATGCATGTCTCGGTCGGGATATTCGGCAATTAAAACGTCCATTCCAATTATAAATAATTTGGTTCCCCACCCAGGTATAACTCACTACCGGAGCATGATAGCCTCCAATAACTGTGATTAAGAAGTGGATTGATTTTCTCCATGTGCCTTACTCTAAATATACCCTATCAAAAAGTTGCCGTTGCTAGCGAAAATGCCAATTTGAGCTACCAAATAGCTCAGATGTGTCAAATTTGCTTGGCTTTGCGGACCAGATTAACGCATAAATTAGATCTCGTAAGCCGGATAGGGACACGTATTCCTAAAATTCCTTATTTAAGCCAAAGCAAATGGATAATGAGAAGAACAGACACCTTTACTAACTGTAAATAATACGAGGTGTTAGTGAAGTGTGTGAGCAGTAATGTGCGGGAATAACTTGTTCCCAAATATATTGAATTCTATTGAGAAAGAGTCCTTAGATCAAGGACGGAGATAAGAATTGTCCAAATGAATGTATGCAGTTCTTGAGATGACCAATGCTTGAAAGAAAGCTTGCAATGGAAAACCTTTCAATGTGGTTCATATTGCTAGCATTTTTTCAGATGAACACTTGAGTAAATTTTATTTTTTAATATTACGTTTGGCTCGGCGTGTATAGACAGAGTGAAGTGAAAATAATCTTCGCCTTTTAGTATACGGGTTCATAACCCTTTTTAATTGGTTAAGATAACAAAAGCTTCCCTAAGTTTCACTGATTGAACGAACTGAAATCGGTGTTAATCTTGACTCTAGTCTGGCTCCAACTGAACACATGATAACGAAATATACTTTACAAAATATTTTAAGATTAAAAAGCAGCAAAATTTATTTATATAAAATTCAGCCGGGTACCAGAAGAAACATTATCGCAGGTCGTATGTGTGACACTCCTGAAAATAGCAATTAAATCAACAAAGAAATCTTTAAACACTCGATCAATATGCTAAAAACAACAACCCAATTTCCCTCTAATTCCAACTTGCTATCTTAAAAAAAAGGCACATTTAATAATTTAACCCAAAGGATGAGATGGTCAAAATTGGAACGCCTTTAATCGAAGATTTGCCTTAAGGCAAAACGATATGAACTATGCACCTATCTATCCATCACATTACTGTGCTTCATAGAAATAGAAATAATTGCTACTATATGCAATAACATTTTCTTATACATATATATACTATTTTTCATAGAAAGTTCAATGTGTCTTTTTTAAACTGGAATTGTTACTGTCATTTATAAGTTGTGTCGTGTGAGTGTTGCGAAGAATAAACTCCGTTTGGTGCAACCTTCCCTTGTTGAATCCGGTTGACTTCCCTTTCACTCCAGTTGTTCTTGAGAAGGAGAAGAGTAATTTCACTTGTAACTTTGAATAAAAGAAAAGGTTTATACGTGGTTGATTCACCTGTTAGAAATAGCAGTAAAGTCCCATTCAAATCACAGGAGATATATGGATCCAAAATGACGTACTTCTATATATAATATACCTTAAATGAAGATGAGATGATCACAGCTGAAAAATCTTTGATTGTAGGTCTGATAATCAGAATTAAATCTGGGCCTAAACGATAACGACAACAACAACAATAATACGGTGTCCTGTGTATACGGCATACAGAAGTAAGACAATCAATGTAAAGGTTGTACGTCGCAGCGCAACAGACTTCCTGCATGCAGAGGTGTTTCAGTCATAGCTGACCTGAGATTAAACTACAACAATTTGTTTTTATAAAAGAAAAGTACACAAGTAGCTAAGAAATGTTGAATTCAAGTTTCATTTATTCAAGATGAGAAGCATCAGACCAATGATAGAATATCCTGATAGAATCTCAGTTAAACGTAACTAATGTAAGATTTTCCAAAAGATTCTTTGAATTCCCAGCAATCTTATTCTTCCTATGCTTTAATCTTTATTTTGGTTGAAAAAGAAATTGAGTTAAATTTGTTTTTCTTTTTCCAACTAGCAAATAGATAGTCCTAAAATGTTAGATTCCACACCCTAACGGCATACGCACTTACCGAAACTTACAGAGTTTCAATAAGTTCGTATGCCGTAGGGGTGCGGAATCTGACATTTTGTTTGATTCCGCATGTGGTTTTATATAACTATTAAAGTATCCATGCAGCGTATGTTATGAACATATAAATATACGGATGGGTATATACGGTTCCACTGTGAAATTAATCAAATGAAGGCTTTTTTCGGCAGTTTCAGATGGGAATCAAACCGATCGGTTTCATTGTAGGTTTCGAGAAATGTATCAGGGACTGTTCCAAATAAAGAGACAAATGAAAAAAGCCTTCGATGGTGGAAAGCAGAGAAGGAGAGTAGGAGGCGAGGCAGACATGACGAGATTTGGTTGAGAAATGTGAAGGAGGTCCTAGAAGATATGGGCCTAAGCTGGAAATAGGCTTGTGACAGTGTTTGAACCATGAAAGACAGAAAACTCTCATCGTCCGATGCTTCATGAGGAGTGCATTCACATTACTGAAGTTATTTCAAATATGTTACTTAAACAGTTCAATTAAAATACTAATTTCCAATTTTGGCACAAAACCAACAATTTCGGGGAAGAGGTAAGTCGATGACATTGATTCTAGTGCTCAACTGGTACTTATTTTATCGACCCCGAAAGAATGAAAGGTAAAGTCAACCTCGGCAAAATCTGAATTCGGAACATAAAGACGGACGAAATGCTACTAGGCATTTTGCTCGGCTTTTTAACGATTCTACTAGCTCGCTGCCTTTAGACCAAATAAAATATTGACGTGAACACTCGATCAAAATTATCGAACAGGTCTAAATTTAAGTTTATTCTAGAAGTGCTTGTATGCTTGGTCAAGCCGGTCAAGCCAATCCCAGTGTAATGCAGGTGCTGGTTTATGCGAAAGCAAATATTTTAATTTTATTTTATTTCATTTTCGCTTCAATACAAATCCAGAATGTTTTTAAAAAAGAGGATCCTTCATTGATAACGCTTTTTAGCCTTTCGTCGTCATCTTTACGAGTTGATAAAACGACGCAAAAAGAATGAAAGGCAAAGACCAAGAGCAGAAAAAATGAGAAATATAAATATTGCAGATCTTTTAGCCTGCAGCCATTCAACAGTCACCTTTATTCCGACAATCTCGATAACACAGTTTACGTTAATCATATTTTAGAAAATAATGAACAGATATTTATTCCATATTCTGGAAACGTTTTCTTTCCAATTATTTTCAGCTACTAAAACACCTAAATAAATAAATAAATAAATAAATAAATAAATAAATAAACGGATCTCAGTCAAAATTTCCGCGCACGAGATTCCACTAGTTTGATCAGCTGTATCACTAGGCTCATTCAATTGGTGTGTAAGTCGCTGAACATTCCACGGACACGAGTAACCTTAATATGATTCTCGGTTGGAACTTATGTGACACAGTATAATGGAGTTGCACCTTTGAAATGAAGGTACAATCTATCTGACAGGGCTCAATAAAGTTTCCGTCCCCCACTCACCAAACTCACTCACAAATCGGAGGTTAATTCGAGGCTATAGAAAACGACGTTCGCCTATGGTACCCCGTACCTTAGGCAAGAGTATCTGGAACCTTCTGCGCGTGGAGTGAAGTTCTTAACCATTCGACCACAGTGTGCGAACAAAAAAATTTGGTCAGTGTCACCCATCGGAATCGAACCACCCATAAGTATGTAACACTGGATAAACACAGCATATTCCAAGAAATAAATTACAATATCTGAAACATCACTTCATCTCAGTCCAGTTTTCAGGGAAACTTTTCTATTTATATTGAAGCAGAATTAATCAATATTAAGTTATTTGCTATGGTGCGTAAGCTCTCGATTAACATACTCTGCGCAATGATTTCTAGTCTCACCCACTAGGGTTGTTACCAGATAAACTCTTGAAAATCACATCGTAAAACTTTTTGTTTCTTTAAAACCAAGAAGTTTGCCAAAAATGTTTCGGTATTCAGTTCTGTAGAGCTCCATTTTATCTCGTTTTCAATTTAATACTCTTAAAGAAAGAAATTATGGCTATATGTCACTCATATTTTTCACATCTAATATGTCAGATGTCTTGCGCGGAAGGAAATTGTAAGCGGAAGGAAATTGTTTACTACAAATTTTGGGAAAAATAAAATTTCAGCCCTTAAAAAAATCATTTCAAATCCACAGACTAGCTTTCCAAAATGTTAATGAAATTGAAAATAACTTTGTCTAAATGAAATTTTCCGAAGATTTTTCGTTTGTGGAGTAACAAAGCTGTTCAACTGTTATGAAGAAACGTAAAAATATTTTCTAAGCGCCATGAAGTTAAAGAGTTTATTATTAATGATCTGGATCGATTTTTCAATGCTATTTTAGTAGGAAATAAATCTCCCCCGATGTTTTGGAACCTACTTCCGACAACAATATTAACCGAAACAAAGTCGTATAAAGTGTTTTTGAAAATAGTCCAGCACATTATCTCGTGCGAAGTTTTGTGAACCACATTAATAGCAAGAGAGCCCATAGGCTGTAAATAATGTTGGTATTACAATTTTGACCAGTTTCTTAAGCATTTAGTAAAGAAATAAATCAATTTTACTGTTAAATTGCATGTACATATATTTAACAAAAATATGGTACTTCAGGAGCTGCAAAAGCTAACTAGGAGGTTTGTAAGTTGAAATTATTATGGCTATTTTCCTCCGTTATCGGTGGCTCTTCAACTCCGCTTTTCTACTGTTTATACAATGAAATTTTCGATTTTCCCAAAGAGCACACTTCCATATTTATTGTGCTTGTTCAGTTGCTACAACCATGCACGTAATTTCAGGTCTGAGATGTCGAAGGCTTCTCTGCAAATGAATGACATCACGTATGCGTTTTTTTAGGATAATCCTTCAATATTCATTGACAAGATAGATATAATATTTATTTTCTGGAAACATGGCGTTGTTGTTTCTAAGATTACAAAAACAAAATTGCAAGATACGAAACAGACAACAATAATTACAAGAAAGATTACTAAACGATTTATCTCTATCAAGATGTTATGTAGGGCATAATAAATGAAAATTTCGACAACAAAATAACAATAAATGACGCTTTAAACAAAGTAAGTAAGCTATTATTAAAAAGGCAATCGTTTTATTTATAATCATCTAAAAACACACGTCTCAGATTTTACATGAAGAAATGAAACTCTAAGGAATCAAACTGAAAATTAAATATATCATGGTCTAGAACACTACTTTGAACACTGCAACAATCCCAACAGCATGTTGCTAAATTGAGGTCTAACATTTAAGAGACACTTAGTCTAGGAACCTAATTTAGCATAGGGAATTCTATAGCACAAATCTAACATCTTGCCAGTGGAGTGCTACTCGTCTAACACTCAGAAAAACGGAATTGGTTTTGTGTTACTTAGATTCAGAATATATGCGTCCAATATGGACGAGATCTTCACAGGCAAAATTTATGAAGAGAGTTCATAATACCGCATGCTGATATGCAACTATTGTCTCAAGCACACTAACATGAAAAATGTTAGACTTATCGGCAGGCATTTCCCTCGCCTGCTATCAAGAGGGACGTTGCTAGCAAAATTAAAAATATCAGGTGCTCGACGAAATACATCCATCATACATGACGACGTTTAAAAAATACCTGCCTACAGGAAGGAAAGACAAGTAACTATTCCATCAATGCCAAATATGAAGATAGGACCTGAAAATTTGTAATTGTGCTCGAAGTTTACGTGGAATGGGCAGAAATGTCTAAATAGATTCTGCGTTGAATTTGGCCAAATCAGAGACACAAATGTGAAAACTAAATCAGAGTGGAATCCTCTTTCTTTGAACTTGGCAAGAGTGCAAACCATGCGTCACTCCTTTGCTCATCAGTGGATTTCTGTTGTAATTGGATAATTTGAAAATTGAGAAAGAATGTGCAGGATTACGTAAAAAGTGGAAATATTTTATATAACTACGAAATACTAATATCGAAATTTTTCAGTTCGTATTCTGAAACGTTGTCTGTAGATAGTTGCATCCAAAAGGAAATTGGACACTCGGTTAAGAAATATATACGTTGTAAGGAAATTCGTTATCATTTCATCTCATTTACCTGATAAACACTGAACTTTTAAATGCTTCATTATTAGTGGAGCCAAGAGTATTGAAATAGCTAAAACACAGAAATACGAAAGGAAAAGTAGAAATAAAAACAAATGCTCTTTTAAAAGCGTTACTTTCGTC
>NC_142935.1:57937866-57982866 GCF_046866305.1 Octopus bimaculoides
GCTACGTTACTGGGGCGTAAACGCAGCAACATCGCTTATCAAGCGGTGGTGAGGGGTCAAACACAGACACAAAGACAGAACCCCCCCCACACACACACACACATATATATGCATACTACAAGCTTCTTTCAGTTTTTGTCTACCAAATCCACTCAGTTGTTGGTCACCCCGAGGCTTTAGTAGAAGACACTCGCCCAAAGTGCCACGCAATGGAACTGAAACCGGAACTATGTGGTTTTGAAGCTAACTTCTTACAACACAGCCACGAGTTTTCTATTTGTAGACATCAGCTGATATCTCGAATTGAGTTACTTTTTTTTAAATAGTTACAACGGAGGTCTGCTGGCTGTAACCTTCAACAGGTTTCCATAGACGTCCTCGGATGTAACTGGAACCGTCGCCAGATACTGATGCTAAAATAAAAATTCCTCTTCATTATAATTACCACCATCAGCATCTACATCACCACCTTCTTTTTTAAACCATTATCGTTGTTGTTGTTGTTGTTGTTGTTGTTGTTATTATTATTATTATTATTATTATTATTATTATTATTATTATTATTATTATTATCATCATTATCATTCCGTTAGCGTTGTGACGAATTTTCAAGATTTAAATACGTCAGATATCTGTCGTTATCAATAATAACCATATTAGATTTTTTTTTTGATTTTTACTTTTTTACTATGTAGCGGATGGATGATGGCAAATGAGCGGTAAAAATGAATATAACCTGTAAGTTAAGTAGAATGTAGGAGCGATTGTGTGCATATGTATGTGTATGAGAGCGAGTGAAAGAGAAGTCTGCGTATGTGTATGTTTTGTGTGTGTGTTGTGTGCTGTGAGTTGTGTGCGAACAGGTAGTGGGAATGTTGTCTTCACCTGTAATGTCGTTGAGTGTATTTAGAAAAAAAAAAAAAATTCCAACTGTATCGAATAACTAAAATCAAATACGACAAAACGATATTTCTGAAATAGGGGTCAGAGGATTTGTCCCAGTTTCTATGTTAAGATAGATGAAAAAAAAAAAAAAATGGCGGAGTGGCAAGGAAGTAACTTTCTTTTTATTGTGAAATATAGACGCAAGTTTTAATTTTCGTGTTTTTCCTTGTGTTTTTTTTTCTTTTATTTTGGAATGCGAGGATTTTCTATTGTTGTTATTTATCCCCCCCCCACTCACCAAGTAAAGTCTGATTGATTAGCAGACCTATGATCAAAGATGTTCTAGATATGACCATCCTGTCTGTTTATCTTATAAATCTACGTCTAAATTATTCAAGGTAGAAAGAAAGGTGGTTATTTCAAGGTCAGGGTGCTATTTTTAGCACATCATGTAACCCCACAGAGGTTCGATGCTGTTGTGGTTGTGATTGTTGTTGCAGTTGTTATAGTTATTGTCATTGTTGTTACATTAATCTTTAAAGAAAGGCAACACCGTGCTCTTAAATCAACTAAAATTGAGTTCAAATACCGGGATCGTATTTCTAAATGAATACTCGTTACTTTTCGATTTCTGTGAATCGAGAGGAGCGATAAAATGAAGGAAATTATTTAGAATAATAGTAATAATAATAACAACAACAGCATAAAACAAATATGGTTGGTAGAAGGGAGTCAGGTGGATTTGATGAATTATATTTATCGATCGATTAACTGGATCAGGTAGCAAATATAAAAATAAACACGAATGGGAAAATGCAATAATTAATAAGCCGCATTCATTTCTATACAAACTTTATTTTTAAAGTTAATAGTTGCTGGTTTGTAACAGACATAGGAAGATAAGGTTGGTAGGTGTGTGGTTTTGTAGGCTGATATTTACATCCGTCTGTCATTTATTATTATTTTACTTGTTTTTTGTTTGCTTTCTTTTTTTCTTTTTGGATCGGAAGCTTCCTGTCAGACCACACCATAGCAGTATATATCGACTGAGCTCACGCCGACCCACATTCTATTAACTCTTATGTACTCCTCAAGGTTCAGCAATATCCCCTACACCTTCTCTCCTTTACATTAATGACCTACTTACTATTACTTCTGACAACGCACACTCCTCTCCTCACATCATGCGGATAAATATTTCGCCTTTTTACACATGATTCTAACATTACTGCGATGTTACTGCGCTTTATTCTTCCTTAACCTGCAATACAATGGCGTCGTCCATATGCGACAAAAACACTTTACGCCAAATATACACAAAATCTTGTGAAAACTGTCATTGAAAATATCCTCCCATAATAACCTGACAAGATTGTTTCTTTCAAAAGCACAAATTCTCGATCACTTCAGTTATCAAGAAAACTATCTTGTACATCAAAGTTTTTGATACGAATAACAGGCAATTACAAACTCTTAGCGTAGGAGTAGCTGTGTGGTAAGTAGCTTGCTTATGAACCACATGGTTCCGGGTTCAGTCCCACTGCGTGACACCTTGGGCTAGTGTCTTCTAATATAGCCTCGGGCCGACCAAAGCCTTGTGAGTGGATTAGGTAGACGGAAACTGAAAGAAGCCTGTCGTATATGTATGTATATGTATATATATGTGTGTGGGTGTTTGTGTGTCTGTGTTTGGCCCCCCCCCAACATCGCTTGACAATCGATGCTGGTGTGTTTACGTCCCGTAACTTAGCGGTTCAGCAAAATAGACCGATAGAATAAGTACTAGGCTTGCAAAGAATAAGTCCTGGAGTCGATTTGCTCGACTAAAGGCAGTGCTCCAGCATGGCCGCAGTCAAATGACTGAAACAATTAAAAGAGTAAAAGAGTAAAAGAGTAAAGAGTATCTACAAATGCCAGACCTTACAATCTATAATGAACTCTTATGGCAACCACATTGATGCATCAGTAGCAAAACTGCGTCATAAAAATTAGAGTTCGTCTTCAGAGAGAGAGAGAGAGAGAGAGAGAGAGGGAGAGAGAGAGAGAGAGAGAGAGAGAGATAGAGAGAGAGAGAGAGGGAGAGAGAGAGAGAGAGAGAGAGAGAGAGAGAGAGAGAGAGAGAGAGAGAGAGAGAGAGAGAGAGAGAGAGAGAAAGCAAATATTTCAAGCCTGGTTCGTTCCGAATATTCAATAAATCTCAAGTAATATTCGCACTACATTCTGTTCACCTCACTACAACTCTCTCACTCTCTCTCTCTCTCTCTCTCTCTCTCTCTCTCTCTCTCTCTCTCTCGCTCCCTCTCTTTATTTCTTTCTTTCTCTCTCCGTCTACTCCTTCGCTCCCTTTGGAGCATAAGTCATTGACGACTTTTCTTCCCTGCTCTCGATTCAGGATTGTCTTTTGCTGAGGGAAGAACCCTTCTCCCAGCTCTTGCTGGTTTTTAATAGACACCAATGCATCTGTAACTTCGTTTCCCTAGGTTAATGGTTTTGCCCCTTTGCAAACCAATTTTTACCTCGGGGATGAGGTAGCTCATATTAATCTGGCCTCTATCCTTTGACCTGTCCAGCATGGACAGTATAACCCTGAAGGTTACTGAGGCCCACGAGCCACCACATCAGAAGGAGTAGACCTTGTGGTCGAAACACCACAATACTCTTAACATTAACATCATCCTACACTAGATCCAAAAGAAGATAATTCGGCTAAAAGTGGATGACTGGATTACCAACAGACTTCAACTAATAGCTGATAGCTTTTTCTCTTTTTCTGCCACTGTTAAAACATTTCTACTTCTCTGATGTAGATCAGTTGCATACTAATATGTTCACAGGCCAACTCGCCTCATTCGTTCCTTATTGCCGCTAGTCTAGCTCTGACTCATCTCAATATACCTTGCAATAAAATCACACACTACCGTCTTTAAAAGAAAGGAGGAACACATTGGATTAAATTGTCCTCGATTCAATGATCAGATAAGTAACAAGGTATTTAAATATAACACTAGACACTAAATTGTAAGGAATTAGTTATGCAATAGTGTATCAACATAAGAGAATTTAGACACCAAAAAGCAAACAGTTTTCGTTTTGTTTTATGCTTTATTTTTACAAATAGCTAACTCTTATAGTTTTATTTCAGGGGAAACCTTCAGAGATATATAATACTACAGAACCAAATTATGTTGGCTAGTATTTATAATTATTAAGGGAACTCGCTGAGTTTTTTAGTCACTCACTATCTATCTTATACTGTACCGCTGTGAGCAAAACGACTAAAATATGGCTACCTTACACAAACGGAATCTAAATCCTGCAAAGTATATCATCAATATCATCTTGCAATGGAAGATGACCTTCCTTGGAAGGTCACTTAGAATTCGACATTCATCAATCAGCTTATCTGACTGTCTTTAAAAGGTACCATGTCGTGCAGAAATGTTACCCGACGGACATCGTTCATAGAAGTTAATTTTCCACTTTCCTTCGTAGAAACGAAATCACAGACGTATCCTAACATTTTTGCAACTCATCTAATATTTGAAGAATTTTGTGACAGTGTTACATTTTTAGAGCTACTAAGTGACAGCTATATTTTTATAGCGTTCAAAACTGTCTTCGTTGATAAATGAGAGTATGGATTTACTATTTATATCATATTGCTTCGTCTTTAGAAAAATTTTCCTGTATAGGATCTTCGAATTACCATTGGCCTTCCCTGAGTGAATCAATAATTTTCTTTTGGAAAGTGACGAAGTTAGTATTGGTGATATCAAACCATCGCAGAGTAGAATGAAAAGTTTCAAAATATTTCTCTTCAGATATTTTCAGAAGAAACCATACTGATTCTCAGGACTTAAAACCTATTAAAAACTTATTTAATTTCTTGTTGTTTTTAATCCAAGTGTTCCATATAATCTCAGCGTAGTCTAATCGCAAGGCAAAATGTAACGAAAAGAGGACAAACTGGACGATATTAGAACATATTTCTCACAAATATAATGGACATTTTGTAAGCCGTACTAATTATAATATTCGATGATAGTTCAATGTCACAGTATCACAGTATTGACAAGACCATTAGATGCTGTTATACACTGCTGGTCACAATGCGCTTCCAATTCTGTCTTGATTGTGCCATTCTTTTCCATCTTGACCCAAACTGCTTGACCAAATCGTTTTTCCACAGAAATAGAAAACCTTCCAAGTGTCCTTTTCTGATCTTTTGGATACCACTCGGCAGCTTCCTGGGTTTACCTGTTTTCTGCGAACATGTGCTTCCAATATTCTGTTATCACGCCGTTCACCTCGCTTCGTTCTCAAATTATCTCATTTTGAATGTTGCTCTCTTAATGATACCAATAGCTCATTAAATGATGGGTACTTAAATAAAATTTATATAACTTATCAGATTTTAACTGTACTAAATAAAATTTATATAACTATATCAGATTTTACCCTATTGACCTGAAGTTATGGTAATTTTGAAGCAAAATCCATAGCGGATTTATGGAAGAAGCTTATGTTTTCTTCGAAGGCGGTGAGCTGGCAGAAACGTTAGCACGCCGGGCGAAATGCTTATCGGTGCTTCGTCTGACTTTACGTTCTGAATGCAAATTCCGCCTAGGTGGACTTTGCCTTTCGTCCTTTCGGGGGTCGATGAATTAAGTACCAGTTACGCACTGGGGTCGATGTAATCGACTTAATCCCTTTGTCTGTCCTTGCTTGTCCCCTTTATATTTAGCCCCTTGTGGGCAATAAAGAAATAAGATGCATATGTTTTCTTAAAACATTACTTTAACGTGTTACTATACTAGAGAATTTACAATTGCTTTTACGAAACTAATTTAAATTCAAGTATTTTTAAAATATAACTGAAACAGGCTGGAGTGTACTTTAGTTAGAAATATTGCAACAAAAGGTTTCAATCGATATTTTTGATCGTTATGAAATACTGGATTAGTTTTTATATTTATTTATTCAACAATCGGGTGATAAAAAAAATATTGTTGCTAATAGAGCGACACATTTTAGATGATAAATATTTATAATATTCACTGCGAAGACTGATAGAGTTAAAGCAGAATGGAGACGTAGTCCGAATGCTTGTAATAATCTAAACTCTCAAGGGTTTGGAGGTGGTGTTAAATCGTATCACACACACACATAATGACAACGTTTTTATCACGACTGCAATCTCAAAATTGTCATTGAGAAGGTATTAATGGTAAAAAAAAAAATGAGATATAAGATGGACCATAAATCCACAGCTCTACGAACAACCAAGAAACGTGTGCTCGAACCTTATCTGATGTTTGTTCATATATATATGCACTGTATATATATATATATATATATATATATATATATATCTATATATATATATATATATATATATATATATATATATATATATATATATATATATATATATATATATATTTCTGTCCTATCCCTTCAATGCTCTACATTTACATACAATATATAAAACGTCGGCCTTGTTTTCTAAGAATGCTTAAACAATACGATATAAACAAGACATAGAAATACAAACGAATTGTAAGAAACTAATATGGGGGGAAGTCTGTGGCATTAATAAGAGACACCTGTGGAGAATAAAGAAAAGGCAATTTTGCAATGGAGGTTATGTTTATTAGACTACTGACTGACCATCCTAGTTAACTTAGGTAACGTCACTCGTAGGAGTAACGACAGCAACAATAACAATTGTTTCACATTTTCGCAGCAGATTAGGGAACAGGATAAGTCGATTACATCGACCCCAGCACACGACTTAGTACTTCATTCTATCGATCCCGAAAGGGATGAGCGGTAACGTGAGAGTTTAAATGTAAGGAGCTGGAAGAAATGCCGTTAAACATTTTGTCCAACTCGCCAACAATTTTGTTAGCGCACTGCCTTAATAATGGTTTCATATTTTGGCACAAGGCCAGTAGTTTCGGGGAAGGGGACGAGTCGATTACATCGACCACCAGTTCTTAACTGGTGCTTATTTTATCGACACCCTAAAGAGATGAAAGGCAAAGTCGACCTTGGTGGTATTTGGACTCAGAACGTAAAGGCGGACAAAATGTCGCTAAACATTTTGCTTGGCGTGCTTAACGATTCTGCCAGCTCGCCAGCTCAATAACATTTATAATACTTACTTTATTAAGCACAAAGACTTATACATACAAATAAAATGTTAAAACATGAGCGGGAAGACAAGTTGTATATATATATATATATATATATATATATATATATACGCTGAGACCCCCTTCGCTCATGACTGACCATGGGATTGCACCTAGAAAGTTACCCTCTCAGGCACGAGTCCAGGCAAGTCACCTATGCATACCGGCATCCACTCTCCACACCACCAGTGTTATCCAAGGGAAAGGCAAAGGGGCCGATACAGCTTGGCACATGTGACGTCGCAACTCATTTCTACAACTGAGTGAACTAGAACAACGTGAAATAAAGTATCTTGCTCAAGAACACAACACGCGGCCCGGTCCGGGATTCGAACTCAAAACCTCACGATCGTAAGCTCGACGCTCTAACCACTTAGAGAGATAGATAGATAGATAGATAGATAGATAGATAGATAGATAGATAGATAGATAGATAGATAGATAGATAGATAAACTATGCAAAATATGAAGATGCCATACAATAAACATTAAAACTTTGCTAAGAATTGAAGGACAAAGATTAAAAATCAAATAATATAAAGATACGTAGAAGTTAAAGCCTGATATAATATAAGCAATGAAAACAGTAACTGAATTCCCACACATGGGTGAGAATCCATAAGCTTGATCCTATTAGAGTTCCTTATGTTTATGCCTACCTGTGAATGCTTATTTTGAAACTGGGTCCACACAAAGACACTCATAAGCAATTTTGGGTCGTCTGAGCTAGAGTGCCTCCAACGTCTCCCGGATATTTCTGTTTTATGTTAAATTATTCATATGGTCATCACCAACAACTTATCGTTTGTCTGTCTTTTGGCTATGGGTCCTAAGTTTTGTCTTCTCACACAACACATCTTTATCTTTATCGGTTCTATCGAAATCCATCTGTGAGCTGAACATGTTGCTCCACCTCACAGTCATGAATATCACGTCATCCAGTGGATTGGTATTCTCTTCGAGTCTTTAAGACTCCCGTTTCCTTTCGCTTGTGAACCACCTTTCGTTTCTTTTTCTTTTTCTCTGCAATGATATTCTATTCCTCTCCTCCACCACTTTCAGTGTTCCATTAATGGTTATTGGAACAACAACAAAACCTGGGACCTGCTATTTTTTCAGATGGTTTTGATATTGTCCGTCACTTTTGCTCTTTGTCTTTCATGTTCCGCGGGGGCAAAATTGTCTTATATAGATATAGCGATCACAATTAGTTCTAGACTCATTTGCTCATGTTTCTGCGCCAACGACAGGATACAGCTTTGACGAAAATCTATGCTTCAGGAATATCATAAGAACTATTAATTTTTTTCTCACCTTCGCACTTACCATCCACCCACATTGTACTATAAACCTAGGGCCAATGTCGCTACCACATTCCCTAAAGGCTGCACTGAGCCATATATAGCGGTTCAGGCGTATGGATAGATGTGTAGCTTCCTCTCTCTGCTTGTTCTTTTACCTCGCTTACGGCCTCGAAAACCAAGCAAATCTGCCGTCTCTGCTTTGTTCAATGAATACGATACACCCCTATATGTTTCTGAAGGGTTCTTTCAATTTGCTCGGAGAATGCATTCAAAATTTTCCTTTCTTCATAGAGAAGCAGATGAGTGTCAACTTTCTCTTTGCTAGTTTTTGAACAAACCAACAGGTAAAAAGACAGTGCCTCCTGACAAACTACTGCCATTATTGTTTCTCTTACTAGACCTGTCTACACCTAGAATTTCGTTATTGGTCGGTTGCTATATTTGCAAAGCTGTGTGTGCATAGCTGTTTGTTTGTTGTTGTTGCTATTGTTGTTATTGTTAATCAAGTTGTTAAAATCGTTCTCGTGCCTTTGTTCATTTTCATTTGCCTTTTTTCTTTCTATTTTTCTTTTTACTTTATTTTACGCGTGTTTTCGATGCATCTGTGAAAGTTTTTCTTTCAAGGGGTATTTCTTGACTTTCTCTGTTGAATGTCAACTAACAAAATAGAAATACTAAAAAAGGCATCTGTTTTTCGAACAGATTGGACGAAAATGTAAGAAACAAGCTGTCTACTTTCCTGGAGATAAATCCAATGATCTGGCAAGAAAATATCTTCAATTTTTTTTTGTTTTCTTTTATTCATAAAGAGGCAATCCATTACGACTGCCAATTTTGGAATGTCATCATGAGAAAATCCAAAAAGGCTTTGTTATAGTAAAAACAATAATATACGCACACATATCTATACATGCATAAGCCCATACATACATACATACATACATACATACATACATACATACATACATGTATACATGTATACATACATACATACATACATACTTCGGGCAAAATATCCGCGTGACATTACGCTTAAATGGAACAAAACTTCAGCACAGACGACAGGTAAAACGCATAGGTCAAGGAAAGAGACAAGCATGGATATTATTGTTACTCATCTACTGTTGACTGAAGAACTAGCCAGTTTAGACACGTTATCAATAGGATAGCTCGCCTCGGAGTAGTCGTAGATTTATAACAAATGAACGATGTCATGAAAACAGGGTGCTACGAGAGAGGACAACAAGTTTACGAAAATTTACGAAAATAAGGTACAATAAATGTTTAAGCCACGCAAAATTATTAGCTCGTGTGACTAAGACAAAATAGAACACGGGACGAAGTGGCACAGAATATTACACTTTGAAAATTTTCCGAGTAGAATGGAAAAAACAATAGGGTCACTTGTGAGTATATGTAACGCTAAGACGAAAATTGCTAGCGCAGTCATAGCCGTGAGCTCTTGAAGATACACACACACACACACACACACACACACACACACACACACACACACACACACACACACACACACACACACACACACATACATACACATATATATATATATATATATATATATATATATATATATATATATATATATATATATATATATATATATATATATATATATGTATATATATATACATTGTATAAATAGCTGAGAACTAAAGACCAGGTCACAAATCCAAGTTCAACGAAGCGTGCCATAGGCAATAGAATTAGAATTACGGGAAATCAACAAGGCATCATAGAACAAGTTATATCAGACAACGAAAGGGAAGAAGGAGAATGAACTAGAAAGAGAAGAAAGGAAGAGAGAAAGGACGAGAGACATAGAACAAGTGGGAGAGTTGACAAAAAAAAAAAAATAGAGCGGGTGAGAACAGAAAAAACAGAAGTGAAGAAATATGAAAGAAATTTTAATGTAGCTAAAATATCAGCGTATGTAACACTCAAATAGGTGGAATATTATGCACAGGTAACAGATAAAACGCACCGGATAAGAAAAAACATAAAATTGTCTTCTCATGTAGGCAATTTTGACTTGTTATGAGCATGATTGTTGAGTTCAGAGCAACAAAACATTTATTATAAGAATTGCTACTAGAGAATAGTATCATGCTGACAATATGTTATGAAACAGGACAACAAGTAAACGAAAATTTATGATAGAACAAATATCTCAGTTTTACGACGTAGGGAAAAAATCAGTAAAATAGAATTCAGAATTTTTTCTGAAATACATAGCTGGTTTTTCATGAATGCGAGATCTCATCCTCCTCTGAGCAATACTTTTACTTGTCTATAAATCAGTTAAAGATGATGAGACAGTTGTTAATTTAATAATTCTCCTACAGGCAAAAAGAGATGCAGACTGTGCCTGCGTATGATACTTAAATAGAACTACTTGGAGCTATCCAAGCAAAGTTAGATCTTTCGCTATGGACTGAATATAACTTTGATAACAGGACACAGAGGGTCGACTTTTGGTAAGTAGTGCATCAAGCTATCCTTTGCGGTTACTTATGTTTTTATCAATGACATATACATGTATATATAGCATACACACATACGCACATTTATATAGACACACACGTACCCAATACACACACAACACACATTTGTACTTGGTAACAAGATTAACAAGAAAAGAATATATCAGTTAGTTTTAACGATGTGTGTATGTGTGTGTATACTTGTGTGAGTATATACATACATACATATATATATATATATATATATATATATATATATATATATATATATATATATATATATATATATATATATATATGAACAAGCGAGCACGTGCGTTTTCTGCGATGATTTGATAAGCGGTGCCGTGTTTTACAATTTTGTAAATAATGATGTTTTATAAGCTTAAAGCTTATAAGCGATCACCGTGTATTGAACAAATAAAATAGTCGACCGTTCTTACTGAAATGGGTTTAAGATATTGATTTCTGATATATAGAGAGAAAGCCACAAATTTAAACGGAAGGGTATAACCGATTTCATTGAACAAGCGAACTCGAATCCGATTTCCGATTGGCATTTTGTTTTAGTGAACCGTAAAAAACATAAAAATATGAAATACAAATACGACTGTCACTGGATTTGAACTCAAAATATAAATCCTGTGACAGTCGTATTTGTATTTCATATTTTTATCTTTACGGGTCACTAAAACAAAATACCAATCGGAAATTGGATACGAGTTCGCTTGTTCAATGAAATCGGTTATACCCTTCCGTTCAAATTTGTGGCTTTCTCTCTCTATGTCAGAAATCAATATCTTATACCCATTTCAGTAAGAACGGCCAGCAATGCTGTATTGTTATCAGTTCTGAACTTAATATTTAGTTATTTATTTGCACTTTATCTGCTGCTGTTTTGATTTTGCTGTGATGCAGCAGGTTTAATGTCCCGGCTTTCTACAATAGAAATCTTATTTCATTGTGCAATTTTATTTAATTTTGTTTTCATTATCGCAACATAGACCATAACATGGCGTAGATGGTAACACAAAAAAAAAGACACAAGAAAGAAGAGATTAATAGTATAAACAGTAGATAATAGTGTAGTTTATAATGTTAGAGCAAAATACATTGAATGAACAGTCAAAGAAGTAAACTATTGAAATACTAAATCTTGCGCTGTTATTGTAAATTTCAGAAGTCATTGGCTTGACACATACCCATCTGTCTTCATTCTTACTTGGTAATTAAGTTATTCGTTAATTCAGTTATTCCCTACCGGATTCTATCAATTGTATAGCTGGCGATGGTAGTGGGGATGAACCTAACAACTTACAAGTAGATGAATAGACATAAACGGGTTTTGATTGATTTATTATCAGTATGTCTTATTTAGTTAGTACACCGGTCATGAATTGCCATTTCATTGGTTCATCTGTCAGAAAATCCTCTTTGATTGGTTTATAGTCCTATTTTGATTGGTTTATCGATGGCAGCGCTATAAGAATAGAAAAAGTAGAGAGGAAAGAATTAAATTAATAAATAACCAAAATTGTTTAATAAAATGAATTCATTGTAAGAGTCAGACAATGAAGAGACAAAATGGACAGTAATTTTAAATAAAAGTGAGGGGTTTTAAAAACGAAAGGAATTTCAGTAAAAACTGTCCTGCAATATAAAATTGATTGAAGCACGCAGGCAGCTCATTAAAAGCCATAGAGCAAGAAGACTGAAAAAGAAAGGTTTTTTTTTTTTCTGTAAACCAATCACGTAAACGAAATGATATTGTCTTCCATTGAAAACAAAATGTCAAGTCTGGTTTGTGTAACCAGGAATCTCTGACCGATAGTAAGAACACCTAAATAATTGATGTTAATAAGACAAATTTATAGCCATTTCCATATAAGGGCATCGCTCGCGTGATTCTTCTGTAAACCAAACAAATTGTTAACTACGCTTGGGATATTTCGTTCGTGCGAAATGAAACTAAAACAACAAAATAAATGAATGAATAAATAAAAAAATAAATAAAAGTCTAATAAAAATGGTCGGGAGGGGGTAAACAAGAGTCAGTAAGATAATCGAGGTTCGAGTTGGGCCGGAAGTCCCAACTTATAATAAAGACGCTCCGCTCTCACATATTAAATGACAGGTCTGTGAATTTACATCAAATTCACAAGTAGACACTTCACGCACCTACCTGCTTCACTAAAAGATGGAATATATATATATATATATATATATATATATATATATATATAAATATGCGCATGCATGTGTGTCTGTGTGTCTGTGAGTCTGTGTATGTATATATTAACGCACGTACACACACAAATATATGTATATATATATATATATATATATACATACATACATACATGCATACACACACACACACACACACACACACACACACACACACACACACACACACAGAGGACGGAGTGCTGAAATGTTCCTGGTTTTGGGTAAAAGAAAATACCTGAGAATCCAGTTAATTATGATTTTATTCAATATATTCCCATCTCAGATTCACACACTTATTGCACCCGTCCTTTAGTTTTCCTAAGCCCTGTAAAAGAACTCGGACGGTTTGGCCTCCAACCAGGCCTTAAGTGATACTCTTAAAGCACCCTCGTATATATATATATATATATATATATATATATATATATATATATATATATATATATATATATATATATATATATATATATATATATATATACATACATACATATATATATATATATATATATATATATATATATATATATATATATATATATATATATATATATATATATATATATATATATATTCTTTTACTTGGTTCACTTATTGCCCCGTTGCCCCGTTGAAGGGCCGCCTTAAAAGATTTGTTCGAACAAAACCACATATTTTAAGTCTGGTACATATTGCATGAGGTATTTATGTGTCCGAACCGGTGAGTTCTGGAGATGTACACAAAGCGAAAACAGAAGCCAAGTGTCATGAGGACAAACACAAAGAATTAGAGCAGACACGCATACTGTTCACATATATAGACGACGGTCATCTGCAGAGTTGCCGCCAACCAAAAATCACTCACTCATACGGTATTCGCTGGACAGGGACTATAATAGAAGGCACTTACTCAAGATACTGTGCAGAAGGAATTAGCCTGAAACCACGTTGTTGCGAATAGAAATAATTGTACAATACTCTTACACACACACTAGGATAAGCACATAAAACCACCCTGGCACTCCGTCGGTTAGGGTCACGAGGGTTCCTGTTAATCCGATCAGCGGAACAGCCTGCTCATGAGATTAACGTGCAAGTGGCTGAGCACTCCACAGACACATATACTTTTAACGTAGTTCTCAGGGAGATTCGGCATGACGCAGAATGTGGTATGGTTGGCCCTTTCAAATACAGGTACTACTCATTTTTTCCAGCTGAGTGGACTGGAGCAACATGAAATAAAGTATCTTGCTGAAGGACACAACGCGCCGCCGGGAATCGAACTCACGACCTTACGATCGTGAGCAGAATGCCCTAACCACTAAGCCACGCGCCTCCACAAAGCCATAAACATGTACATAAAATACTTACTTTGGCCTCATGAGACCCAGGATTTATGGGAGATTTAAGGCGGTTTCCATGCCTTATAAGTGACTGACATTAGAACAATCCTCCTTGAATAGGACGGTAGCCCATCATAATTAACTTCTCAGCTATTGCTGGAACTCATTTAGGGCTCGGCCCATTTGTGCAACGTGAAATGAAGTGTTTTACTCAAGAACACAACAAACCGTCGCCCCGGGACAGAAACCATAGTCGTAAGATCCTGAGTGCTACAATATAACCACTAGGCTACGTCTTCACACACACACAGGTACGCATACATAGGCAAACACGTATACATACATACATACACGCATACATACATACATACATACATACATACATACATACATACATACATATATATATATATATATATATATATATAAACATATAAACTATAAATATAGTTTTCTGTGCATATTAATATATGTGTATATATGTATATAGTTTTCTATGCATATATATACATATATATATATATATATATATATATATATATATATATATATATATATATATATATATATATATATATATATATATATATATATATATATATATATATACAGGGTAAAATAATTTAAGCGATACAGAATTCATTACGCAGCTGTAAAATCTAATAGTTTTCTTTACAAGCAATATTAACCGTATATTAAAGGCGGTTGATATGATTACACGATGAACCTGAGGCTAGAAAATCTCGCAGTTGTATTATCTTTCACTTTTATCTATACTATTTAGAGATACTGGAAGCACTTAACCGTATTGTGTGACTAACTTTAAGGCTCATGCTAATATTAATAACACTTTCAGTTTTCTAGAGCCATCAATATACCCCCAAAATTCTATCTATTTATGTATGTACGTATCTACCTATCTATCTGTCTATCCATCTCTTCCTCCTATCTCTCTGTCTCTCTCTCTCTCTCTCTCTCTCTCTCTCTCTCTCTCTCTCTCTTTCTCTCGCTCTCTGTCTCTCTCTATGGATAAAGCATTCAATGCTTGTAACAAGATCTTTTGTTAAACTGATAGAATGAAATTAAGCACAAGCATGAGATTACGTTAAAATAAATAAAGATACTGCGGCAATACAATTAGATTTAAATAGAACCCAGGACTTTATCTCGAGATATCTATGTCTAAAAAAATGAGGTACCACAGTCAAATACATGTAAATGGAGTCAAAAGATTTGTCTACATATATCTATGTCTAAAAAATTGAGATAGCACACATAAATGTAGTTAAGGCATTTGTCTAAATACATACATTCGTATATACAAGCATACATACATACATACATACACACGCACGTACGTACATACATACGTAAGTACGTACATACATACATACGTAAGTACGTACATACATACGTAAGTACGTACATACATACAACTACTCTCTTTCTCTCTCATACATACACATTCATGGCAATATTCACCATCACGACTGATGGCAACTCGAGATATAAAGACGGAGGTACAAAAAGGACAAGCTCCCATACATCCTATTCGATGTTTCAAAAGTGGGACAATTGTGTTGCGTTCTTTTTTTTTTTTACTCCATTTTCCATCTTTGTATTCACAAAATTATGTATTTCACCTTTTTAAAATATGGCGAGACTTTGGAAAGAACAGTTAGAACATCCGATAAAATGTTTTGCGTTATTTGTTTCGGCTCTTCGCACTTTCAGTTCAAATCACATAACGTTTAACTTTGCTTTCATCAATCAAAGGGTCAATTTTTCTCTTTCGGAATCAGTTACATTTCATTAAACAACGTCCTTTTGTTTAGAATTGAGCCGAGTGATTAGCAAACTTCTCTCATAATAAAACCTGGATACGTGATTGCTACCGTTTGACAAGCGGTACAGCACGAAATTTTAATATGAATTGCTTCTAATATAAGTGCAACAACTGAAATTTCAGAGAGTTCGACTGTTACCTTATTTTATCAACCCTGGAAGGATGAAAAGCAATGTTGACCTCGGTAGTTTTTGAACCTAGAACGTAATGACAAATGAAAAGTCACAATGCGTTTTGTCAGGCATGTTAACGACTCTCCTAGCTCACTGCCTTAAAGATAATATTGGTTCCAAATTTTGGTACAAGTCCAGATATTTCGGAGAGGGAGATAAATCGATCATGTAGACATCTGTGCTCAACTGGTACTTATTTTATTGATCACGAAGGGATGAAAGGCAAGCTGACTCCACGGAATTTGAACTCAGAACGTAAGGACGAAATGCTGCTAAGCATTTTTTCTCGGCGTGTTAACGACTCTGCTAGCTTGCTGTCTTGAAGATGATATTAATAACAATAATTGTTTCTATATTTCATTATGTCAGTTCCTGCACTTTATCGACCCCGAAAGAATGACTGGCCACGCTGACCTTTTTTTTTTTTATCTTCTCACGTCATGCCGACTCATAAGGGCTGGTTTCCCGGTTTCATAACGTATATAATTCTCAGCTAGGACGGAACGCCGGTCTGTCACAGGATTACTAATTGTTACCAGCTGAGTGGACTGGAGCAACATGAAATGAAGTATTTTGCTCAAGAACACAACGATTCGTCCAGCCAGGAATCGAAACTACAACCTAACCACTAAGCCATGCCCTTACACTAAAGTTAGCTCCTGTAGCATTTGAACTCAGAATGTAAAGAACAGAACAAATATACTTTTTCCGGTGCTCTAACGATTCTGCTACTCTACCATCTTAAATAATCCTTTCTACTATAGGCATAAGGCCTGAAATTTGTGTGAAGGGGACTAGTCAAATACATCGACCCCTGTATTACACTAGTACTTAAATTATCGACCCCTGTATTGCACTGGTACTTAATTTATCGACCCCGAAAGGATGAAAGGCAAAGTCGACATCGGCGGAATTCGAACTCAGAACGTGAAGACAGGCGAAGTGCCGCAAAGCATTTTGCCCGGCGTGCTAACTACTCTACCAGCTCGCCGCCTTTACCGTCTTAAATAATGGTTTCTAATATAGAAAACGTAAAACAAAACTGTAACGAAAGCAAGAAAATCCACATATTTATGAGACACAATTGTCTGAGTCTGTTTCAAATGAACCAAGCGCCTGCAGTGAGGCCACACCAATTGATGTGATGTATGCCCACAAAACTTCTTTTAAAAAGAAGCTAGAGATATCAAACTGTGAATTACTTCTCAAGATTAAATTGTTGTTTTATCGCTTCTTATTTAATACTTTAAGAAATTTCTCGTGTCAAATCTCATTAACGAGAGCCTAATTGTCGTTTATAGTATCTTGTTTCTATGTGGGTTAACATCTCACTTGACGATCTCTCACTTTGCGATGAGATTTCTGGAACTAAATGAATCGTAAAGCTGAAGTATTTATCAGCGCGCGCGTGCGCGTATTTGTCTGTGAGTGAGTGTATATATATATATATATATATATATATATATATATATATATATGTATATATCTTTACTGTTATGCAAAAGTGTCGTAACTCCAAATCGTAGCTTTTTCAGAAAACGAAAAAATAGTTTCACCATTCCATTACAAAACCGTTGTACTACACTTTGATAATTCTTAATATTGCAAGCAAAATTAAATGTTGAAAAACAACACATTTGGTCAAATTAGGACATACGATAGTTTAACATAACAACAAAGATATATATGCATATATATATATATATATATATATATATATATATATATATAAATATATATATATATATATATATATATATATATATATATATATATATATATATATATATATATATATATATATATATGGTATAAGAGATGAATACATATTTATTTAACCTCGTGACATTCTTAGGGTTACGACCGTTTCGCAACCGTCTTCGTGTAGTATCAATTTCAACGTGGAAGAAATTCTGCATGCATGTTTACACAAATATGTATGCTTGGTTTTGTACAATACAATTGTATATTCACAAATCGATGCGAATAAAGAAAGCTAGCTCAGCAGATCACCAGAAAAGTTAATGGTTCATCTGCTGGCAGCTTTTTTCCGTCTTATAAGGGTAAATATTCAATATTCTTCTGCTGTTTTTACTGCTTTACTGGGTTCATATATATATATATATATATATATATATATATATATATATATATATATATATATATATATATATATATATATATGTATGTACGTATGTATGTATGTATGTATACACACACACACGCACACACATATATACATACAGTGATGGACTCTGGTGGTGAATACCATAGATGGATACATACATACATGCATACATACATACATACATACATACATGCATACATACATACATACATACATACATACATACATACATACATACATACGTACGTACATGCGTACGTGCGTGTCTCATTACTAAGAGACTAAAATGATACGTTGCTATTCGCTCTCCATGCAACACTTTTACACTGTTGGATTTGCGTTACCTTCCACGCTGTTGAAGAAATTCAGTATATCCGACTTGGGAATTAACTTGGGAATTAACCAAATGATATATGTATTTTCTAAGCTCCTATTCTATATAATAACAAGTTATTTTAACAAACCAAAATGAGAGCCTTTACGTGTCAGTCAACTGAATATAAATATCAGCCAATACGCATTCAAGTAATTATGAACTGCGATTTAGTTATCGGGGAGATTCAGCGTGACACAGTGTGTGACAAGGCTGGCTCTTTGAAATACAGGTACAACAGAAACAGGAAAAAAGTGTGAGAGAAAGTTGTGGCGAAAGAGTACAGCAGGGTTTGCCACCACTGCCCTACCGGAGCCTCGTAGAGCTGTAGGTATTTTCGCTCAATAAACACTCACAACGCCCTGTCTGGGAGTCGAAGCCGCGATCCCACGACCTAACCACTGGGCCATTGCGCCTCCACTGAATAGAATGTATTTAAACTTTCTTCGATCGAATCTGACCTTTTGTTATGAAATAAGCATATAGATTACAGCAACAATAACCATGGCATCAAGATATCCGCTTTCATATTCATCCAGAGCCGTTTATTCTCTCTGCAACAGTAGAGAGTATTTATATTTATAATTGAAAAGCAAATAAACTTTATTTGAGATAAAATCCATTAAAACATTAAATAAAAGGAACTAGACTACATAGGCGTAGGCACGACTATGTAGTAAGACTTTTGCCTCCCAACCACATGATTTTGGGTTCAATCCCACTGCTTGACGCCTTGGACATGAGTCATCTATAAAAGCTCTGCACCAACCAATACCTTGTCAGTGAATTTGATAGTAGGAACCAGAAACGAACCCGCCTTATATTTGTGTGTGTGTGTGTGTGTGTGTGATAAATGAGTGATTTGTTCGGTTAAATCCTTCAATGTGGTGTTTCAGCATGGCCATAGACCAGTGGCTGCAACAAGTGAAATATAAAGCAAAATTCAAATTAACAAAGTTTAGTATTTATTTTATAAACTTCAAGATAAATATATCGCTAATTTTCATTTCTGTAGCTATGAGACAAGGCCGCATCTTTCGAGTAAGAGTAGAAGCGTTTGAAGCAGACCAACCAGTATTTTGGTTGATGCTTAAGATTTTGTCTGCCAGAATTATAAACGACGTCGTTAATACGTGTAGGAATTTGATGCCGAATCACAACTTACGGGGACGTAAACAAACCATCAAACGATGTCAAGGGGCGAAGGTGTGGACAAAGACATACACACATAGGTATATACATATGTGTGTGTGTGTGTGTGTGTGTGTGTGTGTGTGTGTGTGTGTGTGTGTGTGTGTGTGTGTGTACGACGAGTTTCCGTCTACCAAATCCACGTTACTCTGACTCTGTGAAACTATGAAGAACTGTACCAATAGAGAACATCGCTAATTTACACAGCTTACAAACGTTAATTAATCTATAAGTTAATCAGTGCATATTTGTCTTATTTTAGTGAGAACTAAAATAATAATATTCGTTTCAAATTTAAGTCCAAGGCCAGCAATTCCAGGAGATGGGACTAAGTCGAATTCATCGACCCCTGTATTTAACTGGTGCTTAGTTTATCGACTCTAAAAGGCTGAGAGACAGTGTCGACTTCGGCAGAATTTGAAAGATTCTGCCAGCTCTAACGATTCTGCCGGTTCGCCGCCTTAGAAAAAGTTATCAACATTGATTTCAAATTTTGACACAAGGCCGGCAATTTCAGGGAGTGGGTAAGTCGATTGCATCAATCCAAATACTCAGTTACTACTTCTTTTATCGACTCCAAAAGAATAAATGGAAAAGTCGACCACGTGGAATTTGAACTCAGAACGAAAAGATAGACGAAATATCGGTAAGCATCTTGCCGGACATGCTAACGATTGTGCCAGCTCGCCACTTTTGCTAAAATAATAATATTACTGACTAGTTAGTATCATTTCAATTATTCTTTTCTACTCTAGGCACAAGGCCCGAAATTTTGGAGGAAGGGGCTACACGACTAGATCGACCCCAGTACGTAACTGGTACTTAATTTATCGACCCCGAAAGGATGAAAGGCAAAGTCTACCTCGGTGGAATTTGAACTCAGAACGTAATGACAGACGAAATACCGCGAAGCATTTCGCCCGGCGTGCTAGCGTTTCTGCCAGCTCGCCGCCTTAGCAATATTTTAATTATTGTCGCAAGGTAGTCTGGACTTATTTCGATTTTGTTAGGCCTCATCTGTGAAGCATATATTTCACCCACACTTACCAAAGTAGTGATGAGATCATCAGTTAAGTAGGTTATAATACTATATATGAGTATATATGAAAATTAGCGAATTTCAGAAAATAAGTTGATAAAAGCAATTATTCAAAGACTTTCTGCATCTTCTTCAGAGCTTTCCGATTTAAAATTCAAGCTTCTAATCACGTCATGATTAATCTAGAAGAGGCGGTGAGCTGGCAGAAACGTTAGCACGCCGGGCGAAATGCTTAGCGGTATTTCGTCTGCAGCTACGTTCTGAGTTCAAATTCCGCCGAGGTCGACTTTGCCTTTCATCCTTTCGGGGTCGATTAAATAAGTACCAGTTACGCACTGAGGTCGATATAATCGACTTAATCCGTTTGTCTGTCCTTGTTTGTCACCTCTATGTTTAGCCCCTTGTGGGCAGTAAACAAATAATGATTAATCTAGATGTGATTATCTCCCTTACACTAACTAGTCGCCAAAGTACACTTAGTGTTCATCCGTTTCCGTTTGCAGTATTAAGCTGAAATATTGTATAATAACCATTGGCATCAAGATGAATAGAACCAGAAAAATTAGGCCTGCTTCCTCTGTCAGTTAATGCTTCGTCACAGTCTCATATATACTATTTTGGATGCAAAAAAAAAAAAAAATACCGGATTCACTGAGAGATAGTGAAACATTTTCTTACCCACGAAAATAAGCTATCTAAGTTTTCTATCGAGAAGAGAAACCGCTTCGTTGCGAAAAAGTAAGTTCCTTGCTTCTTAGTGTTTGACAGGTGGAGGCGCAATGGCCCAATGGTTAGGGCAGCGGACCCACGGTCATAGGATCGCGGTTTCGATTCCCAGAAAGGGTGTTGTGAGTGTTTATTGAGCGAAAACACCTAAAAGCTCCACGAGGCTCCGGCAGGGGATGGTGGCGAACCCTGATGTACTCTTTCACCACAACTTTCTCTCACTCTTACTTCCTGTTTTTGCTGTGCCTGTAATTCAAAGGGTCTGCCTTGTCACACTGTGTCACGCTGAATATCCCCGAGAACTACGTCGTAAGCGACGGAGTGCCAACAGTGTTTGACAGACGAGACGAATAAGAGAGAAAGATGGAAAAGAAAAGGCTAATAAACACATGAAAGGGAATGAAACTTAAAGGAAATAAAGGGGGAGAAAGAGAGATAGAGAGATGGGGATGGGAATAAAAGGAGGTAAATAAAATTTCATAGATGACATACGGCGTTTTGAATTTATAGGATAAGATATAGTGTGAAAAAAATAAAAGAAAAATGTTTTAAAAAGAGAAAAATAAAACAAAAAATGGCAAGCAACAACAGCAAAAACGAAAGCAATTCACTGCAAAGTGTGTCATTACATTGTAGGTAACTAAAACTACTGTCGTAGAATGTATAAAGTATCCTACTAGTTGTAGAAAACTATGTCTAGAGATCATTCGATGCTAAATTGTGTAATTAAGTTGAAAGACGCTCTCTATTGTGAAGTTATAACCGCCAGAGTCGGGGGAAGAGAGACCCTTTGGCGCCATTTACATAGGAATTTCTTATGATTTGTATATTTATTCTAATTTTAACTGTGTACACACACGCACACACACACACACACACACCACACACACCACACACATGCATTCATATATGCATTCATATATATATATATATATATATATATATATATATATATATATATATATATATACATACATACATACATACATATATATATATATATATATATATATATGCATTCATATATACACGCATATATACATATACATGCATGTATGTTTGTATGTATGTATGTATATATGTATGTATGTGGGTATGTGTGCATGTATGTATGAATAAATGAATGCGTGTACGTATATATGAATGTATGCATATGTATGATGCATATGTATGATATGTGTGTGTGTGTGTGTGTATAACATAACATACGAATACAAGTGCATGAATACACGCACACACACACACGAATATGAATGCGTGTATGTGTGTATGTGTGTTTGCGTGTATGTGTGTATGTTCGTGCATGTGTGTATGTATGTGCGTGTGTGTGTGCGTCTGTGCGTGTGTGCGTGTGCATGCGTGCGTGTGCAACAAGGATTATTTGTCTAAATCGACTAAATATCCGATGATCCATAATAAATCTTTTCCTTTTATATCCCCGTGTTGCCACCAAGAACTCTTGGCGTTTTAAGATTAAAATAACAGCTTAAGATAAAGGCGAAGCTGTTTTAAAAATAAACCTCTTTCTCTTTCTTTCTGACTCTTTCATCCGAAAAGCTTTTGGTACCATTTACTCCTAATGACATACGTTAGACCTTAGGTGTCCGGTCTAATTTGGCATCTGGAAAAAAAATTCTTTGTAAGACGACACATACAAACTCAAACCATTTATTCCACTCTTTATCTTGTTTTTAATTCTTGTTTTCCTTTTCTTTTTGGATCAGCGTTTAGCATATGGATTTCGTATATACTTATATAGTTCTATTTTTATATAGGAGAAAATGATATTAAGGGCCTTTTTCTTTTCTTTCTTTTTTTTTTCTTTTTTTTTTTTGTCAGAGGCATTAACGGTGTAAATGAAGTGAAAGAGCGGTATCGAGAATCGAAATTGGGACGTAGTCTATGTTTGTTTTTGTAATAGCTTAATCAGTGGAGGAAGGGCAACGTCCATACTCATTTTAGGACCGCCTCGGGTATTGAGACGGGCTGGGAGAGAAGATTCTGCAGTCTCTGGACTGCTGCAGTAGAAAACATCACTATATCAATATATTATTTTCTACTCTAGGCACAAGGCCCGAAATTTTGGGGAAGAGATCCAGTCGATTAGATCGACTCCACTACGCAACTTGTACTTAATTTATCGACCCCAAAGGGATGAAAGGCGAAGTCGACCTCGGCGGAATTTGAACTCAGAACATAAAGACAGACGAAATACACCACTATATCAATATATTGCGTTATTTTCAAGGCGGCGAGCTGGCAGAAACGTTAGCACGCCGGGTGAAATTCTTAGCCCGTATGTCTTTACGTTCTGAGTTCAAATTTCGCCGACGTCGACTTTGCCTTTCATCCATTCGGAGTCAATAAATTAAGTACCGGTTGCGTACTGGGGTCGATGTAATCGTCTGCCCGCCTCCTCAAAAATTTCGAGCCTTGTTCCTAGAGTAGAAAAGAATATGCGTTATTTTCAAACTGAAGGCCTGGTCTGATTACTCGCAATAGTGTGTAATAGGCACACAAGATCCAAATGCTATTGTCAAACTGTGCAAAAAGGCTGCGGCAGTTTGTCTTCGTTCACTATTAAATGTATTCATTTCTTGTGTGATCCGACACCACACAACAGCGTATATTTTACGATGATTTGAGGAGAAACAAACAGTGAAGAACGTTATGTTTTTCATCAGAGTGGGAAAATAAAGGGAAGTAAAGCAAGATCCCTTCAGCTGGGAATTGACTCAGTGGTTCTCAACCATTTTTCGCTTATGAACCACTTTGGTTTCTATTTTACTCAGAGGATGGGACTTTCATAGCTTTCCGATGTCTAAAAATTCCTGCTATATTTTTATGATTAGATATTATTAGGAATGATATTTTTAAAATGTTTAAATATTTTGTGTGTTGTAGAAGAAATATAACCAGTTTATTGTACATAAATTTTAACAAAATCTTATATGGATCCCTAAGGGTCATATGGACCTCCAAGATCCATATAAACCACTAATTGGTCCATTTGGACCTAGGTTGAGAATCAGTGCTCTACGTCCTAATCTCAACCCACTGGTAACTTACTTCACCTTTGGATATCAAGAATCCAACATACTTCCATCATCAGCTGCCCCACGAATATCGTTATGGTTTCGACACCTGGGCAGAGTACCATTCAATCCGGTGGTGTCGACAGCACTAAAATAAGTGTTGTTTGAGAGGCACAGATGTGGCTGTGTGGTTAGTAATTTGTCTCCCAGCCACATGGTTCCGAGTTCTATCTAACAACGTGGCGCCCTGGGTAAGTGTCGTCTACTGTATCCTTGGGTCGATCAGAGCCTTCTGAGTGGATTTAGAAGACAGAAACTCAAAGAAACTCATCGTATTTTTACATATACATGTGTTTGTGTCTGCATGTGTACCCACAAACACATACACCGCTTGTCAAACGGTATTGGTTGGTTTACGTCCCCATAACTTCGACGTTCGGCAAAAAAAAACAAATAGAAAAAGTACTAAGCAGAAAACAAAAATACGTACTGTCATCGGTTCGTTCGGCTAGAATTCTTCAAATCCGTCTCACCGCATGGCTGCAGCCAAATGACTGGGATAAATAGAAGCTGATATATATACGAGTTTATATGCACAACAGACAGACTTCCACGCAGTTTCCATCTAAAACTTTACTCACGATATATGTAGAAGACGCCCAAAGCACCGAACAGTAGGACTGAACTTGAAGCCACATGGTAGGAAAGCGAGCTTGTTAACCACACCTACTTTGTCCAAAAGGTACCTTTCCGACAAATGAGAATTGTTACTTAATACCGTTTGTATTTTGACAGAAAGATAATCACAAAACCCTAATTGGCATCTACAAGACAAAGAGAGAAATTGTCATATGGTATTGAGCTTTTTTTATTTTTGTAAATTTTTATTTTAAAGATGAAGAAAAGAATTGTTTTAAGGTACTGATTTTCTTTATGGACAAATGACCTTTTACGGCAACGCGGTACTGATCACATTTAAGGTCGAACAGACGAATTGTTTGAAGTGACTGTTTATATTTTAAAAACAAAGAAATGTTCTTTTGCTGAACAAACTGTTTTGTTTGTGTAACAAATGGTCCTTAGGGTTTTTTTTTTTCTTTGTAAGTGTATTGAGTTATCATAATTATCTTGGAGAAATAATGCAATAAACTGCTTTAACAAAGACTGCTTGAATCTTTTGGTCTTTTGCCATTTCTCATTATTGACATTTTGTAATGATATATCCTTGAGCAAGAAACGGAGTTATCACAGTTTCAATATAGGATTGTAAGCCGGAGCGTTATATAGACAAAAGTGCTAGAAATTGCCTGCATATTAAACTAATATTCCTTGGACAAAATACTCCAAATACTGTTTCAGCTTTAATCAAACTCATAGAGAGCAAGAAAGAGAAAGAGATTAAATGTGTGTGTGCGTGTTTGTGCCTGTGTGTGTCGGTGTGTTTATGTGTGTGTGTGTGTGTGTGTGTGTGTGTGTGTGTGTGTGTGTGTGTGTGTGTGTGTGTGTGTGAGAGAGAGAGAGAGAGAGAGAGAGAGAGAGCGGTGCTAGATGCAGAGTCTGGCTGATGGCTAAAGCTTTCACCGACATAATCTTATTAGAGTCTCTCATTGCCGGAAACGGATGAGAACAAATGTCCCTAGCTAGAGAACAAATACTTAAAAATTTGAGAAAAGTTCGGTCTCTTGTTCCTATGCATGTATAATAGAATATGAATGTACATCTATATCTGTACTTATTCCTTAATCTGTATGTCTATGCCTACATGTTGTGTGTGTGTGTGTGTGTGTGTGTGTGTGTGTGTGCGTGCGCGCAGCTTTAACAGAATCCGCCATCATACACGAATGTTTCGTACAGAGTTGAGATTTGCGAACAAAACACGGCAGACAGACTGAAAGTTGAACTGATCGTCTGACTTGATAATTAAGTTTCCAGTTAGAATTGAAATCGTTTCACCTGATTTATTTTAATTTCTAACGAAGCTGCGTTTCACAGCATCCTGGGGCTCTTTCGTCTATAGCAACAAATTAAATAATGGCTGTGGATTCGGTTCACTAGAAAAACTGTCACAGAGGTATTCATAATATTGAATGTTGAGTCAACAAGAAATGCTTCACATGGTCACTCGAAATGCTAGAAATAGCAGTCAAATATCCATCAAACGAAAACAAGAGATTGTCATAGTTAGGTTATGGCAAAATAAACACGTTGGTTATGGTTAGAACGCCTTAGATCAGAAGTCAAGACCTCTAAAAGTCAAGATCTCAGCCTATGAGATTTATTACCTGGTTGGTCTTAATTTATATCATTTAATCAGGGAACCAAAGTCCCTTCGGGGATGCAAGTATCCTAGTTCTCCGGTTTATACTAAGGTACAGCGAAAACCAAGTATATTAGTTTATCATTGAAACGCATTAAAAACTTCATGAGTGAGAAAATGAAGAAAATAGAAACAATTGACGTACAGTCGTTATTTATTTAAAGAATTCAAATTCTTGTAGAGAAATTTCTGTAATTGAATTCTTTGGGTGTAGAAACAGCTGTAGGCAAGTATTTCTCTACAAGAAATTGAATATCTTTAAATAAATAGCGTTTGAACGTCAATGTTTTCTATTTTCTTAATTTTCTACATTCATATATGTAGGCGCAGGAGTGGCTGTGTGGCAAGAAGTTTGCTTCACAACCACATGGTTCCGGGTTCAGTCCCACTGCGTTGCACCTTGGGCAAGTGTCTTCTGCTATAGCTTCGGGTTGACCAAAGCCTTGTGAGTGAATTTGGTAGATATATATGTGTGTGTGTGAGGGGGTGTATTTGTGTGTCTGTGTCCCCCCCCCACCATTGCTTGACAATCGATCTTAGTGTGTTTACGTCTCCGAAACTTAGCGGTTCGGCAAAAAAGACCGATCGAATAAGTACAAGTCCCCATAATCTAGCGGTTCGGCAAAAGTGTGCGATAGAATAAGAACCAGGACTACAAAGAATAAGTTCTGGAGTCGATTTCTTCGACTAAAATGCAGTACTCCAGTATGGTTGCAAGTCAAATGACTGAAACAATTAAAAGCATATATATATATATATATATATATATATATATATACACATATATATAAAGATATATGTGTGCATGTGTGTGCGTGTGTTTGTGTGCATATATACACGAGTGTTTATGGCAACCTATGTTTCATAGAGTCAGTTACACTATGATGTAACTGTATGATGCTCGTAAATGTCCTAAATATGCAGTACACAAACACACTCATACATACGCAGACATAAACGCACATATATCGTGTACATATTCACACGTCCTTATACATTTCGACGTGTGTTTTGCAGTGTGTGTCTGCCTGTGCGTGCCCGTCTGTGTATGTGCATATATGTGAATGAATGTGATGAGCGTTTATGTAAATATATGCTTACGTTTCTGTTAGCAGTGTTCGCTTATTCAGCTGGTCGACTCGCTTTAATATCCTTAATAATTACATTGTCTAGTCATGTACTGACCCCTGACCTTCTCTCTCTTTCTTTCTTTCTTTTACTCTTCTTCTCCCTCTCTTTCTCTCTCCCTCAATACATGTATAAATATATATGCATGTATATAAATATGTATGTGTTACGCACACACGTAAATATATATATATATATATATATATATATATATATGTCATTTATTATACATATTTTGTTATATATATATATATATATATATATATATATATATATATATATATATATATACATACATGTATATTCTGGAACGGAGAGAGAGAGAGAGAGAGAGAGAGGCAGACAGACAAAGAAATAATACACATACACACACATATATACATAAAATATGTCAGTCTGCTCCTTTCCTTCCTCTCTCCCTCTCTCTTTCTCTCTCTTGCTGTCTGTCTCTGTCTCTGTTTGTCTGTCTGTCTGTCTCTCTCTCTCTCTCTCTCTCTCTCTCTCTCTCTCTCTGTTTCACTCTTGAAAATCGATAACGGGGAAAGGCTGTACTGAAGACGTTGCTCATAAAAAAAGAAAGTGTCTAGATAAATATGCTAGAGATCATGTCAATAATTGTTAGTGTGAAATGTGTAAATAGCCCTTACGGAAGGAAAACAATCAATATGAAAAGAGGAGAAGGACATAGCAAAAACTTATTAATATGTCTGCGTAATAATGTGATCAGGAGCGGTGTTGGAGTGAGTATACAGCAACGGTTATTATGCATCTTCTTATGAGTTGACGTTAATAATAATAATAATAATAATAATAATAATAATAATAATAAATAATACTCTTTTACTCTTTTACTTGTTTCAGTCTTTTGACTGTGGCCATGCTGGAGCACCGCCTTTAGTCGAGCAAATCGCCCCCAGGACTTATTCTTTGGAAGCCTAGTACTTATTCTATCGGTTCTCTTTTGCCGAACCGCTAAGTTACGGGGACATAAACACACCAGCATCGGTTGTCAAGCGATGTTGGGGGGACAAACACAGACACACAAACACATACACACACATATATATATATATATATATATATATACATATATACGACGGGCTTCTTTCAGTTTCCGTCTACCAAATCCACTCACAAGGCTTTGGTCGGCCCGAGGCTATAGTAGAAGACACTTGCCCAAGATGCCACGCTTTCGGACTGAACCCGGGACCATGTGGTTGGTAAGCAAGCTACTTACCACACAGCCACTCCTACGCCTATAATAATAATGATGATGATGATTTCAAATTTTGGCGCAACGCCAGAAATTCGGAGGAAAGGGTGAAGTCGATTACATCGACCCAAGTGTTCAAACTGGTACTTATTGTTATTGACCCCGAAAGGATGAACGATAGAATCGACCTCGGCAGAATTTGAACTCAGAACGTAAAGACGGACCAAATTCCGCTAAGCATTTTGTCCAACACGGTAACGATTCTGCCAGCTTGTCGCCTTAACAATAATAATAATGATAATTTCTACTATAGGCACAAGGCCTGAAATTTTGGGGGAGGAGGCTAGTCGATTACATGGATCCTAGTATTTCACTAGTTCTTGATTTATCGACCCCGAAAGGGATAAAAGGCATAGTTGATCTCGGCTGAATTTGAACTCAGAACGTAGCGGCAGGCGAAATACTGTTAAGTATTTCGTTCAGCGTTCTAACGATTCTGCCAGCTCGCCACCTTAACAATAATAATGATAATTCTTTCTACTATTTGCACAAGACCTGAAATTTACGGGAACGGAGGCTAGTCGATTGCATTGATCCCAGCACGCGACTGGTACTTATTTTATCGACCCCGAAACGAAATTCCGTTGAGCATATCGCCCGGCTTGCTAACGGTTCTGCCATCTTGTAGCCTTAATATCATCAACAACAATAATAATAATGGTCCTTTCTACTGAGGGCACAAGGCCTCAAATTATAGGGAAGGGGACTAGTCGATTATATCGACTCCAGTGTTTCACTGGTACTTGATTTATCGACCCCGAAAGGATAAAAGGCAAAGTCGACCTCGGAGGAATTTGAACTCAGAACGTAAAGACAGATGAAATGCCGCTAAACATTTGGCCCAGCGTGCTGACGATTCTGCCAGCTCTCCACCTTCATAATAGTAATAATAATAATGATGAGGACAAGAGGAGGAGGATAACAACAACAGCGATGATGATGATGATGATGATGATGATGATGATGATGATGATGATGATGATGATGATGGTGATGGTGATGATGATAAGAATCACCATCTCTATTAACGGCAACTTCGTCTCGACTAGTTTATTAGCCTCTCCTCCCCCATTATCATTGTCATCAATACTATTGTCACTACCACGACCATCACCATCACTAACTACCACTATCAGAAAGAAAACCCCACCACTTCCACCACCGCCACCATCCAGCCTATCTCCCATCACCAACCACTACCACCACCACCACCACCACAACTACCACCATCACCACCACTACTATCCTTAACACCACCATGTCCCACGTTACCCAGCAGCCCCCGCCACCACTAACCACTTGAACCATCACCGCCACCAATTTCACTGCACGTCCAACACCACTAGTCACTACTACCCCCCCCCCCCCCCACACACACACGCTACCGCTTATCACCGCCATCACCAACCACAATCAACATCACCTCCGCCATTATCAGAACGACGTCCACCGCCGACCGCCACCACTACCATACCACATCCACAACCATTATTGCCATCACTACCACAACCAATACTTCACAACCCTTACTGCCATCGCTACCACCACCACTGCTTTCACAACCGTCATTACACCTCCACCTCATGATCTCCATTCTCCATCAACACCACCACAACCACCACCTCTTCAGTTACTGTTGTTAATAGCCAAAAGGTAACTGCGACTGCTTATTACAAAACTTGAACGTGTACATAGCTGTAGGATGGCAGATAGGAGGGTAGATCAGGTCCACTTGTGTGTCTATTGCTACAGACGTGTCAATATCCAAATGAAAGCAACCTCTTGAAACTTAGAGAGGCTTGAATAGAAAGCAAACAAAAAAAATAATAATGAATAGAAACAAAATAAAAATGTAAAAAATACGTATTTTATAGTTTTTGAAGAGTGAAACTGTGAGTATTGTACAAAAAAAAAACGAGTTTTTACTCCGTAGAAAAAGGACTATTGTCATTCATGTAGACATATATATATATATATATATATATATATATATATATATATATATATATATATGCATATATCATTTTATTCTTTCATTCCTTTGCTTGCTTCAGTCAGTTGACTGCGGCCAAGCTGAAGCACCGCCGCCTTGGAGGGTTTTAGTTGAGCTAACCGATCCCAGCGCGTCGAGTAAAAAATGCTTAGCTGCATTTCGTCCGTCTGCACGTTCTGCGTTCGAATTCCGTCGATTTTGCGTTTCATTTTTCGAAGGTCGATAAAATAAAGTAATTAGCTTACATCTTCCCCCTTCCTTGTTCCAAAACTTGAGGCTAATATTTAGTGCACATGGTTATGTATATATGTATCTAAGCGATGAATCTGGAGAAGTTAGAATTTTTAGACAAAGAAAGAAACAGCCTAACACAGATTTTACAGATACAATCTATAAGTGGGACAGAAAGATATACAAGACATTTTTTTAAAGTTCGATATTCAATGATGATTGTTACTGCAATCCAAAATCGAGTGTTGATGGCGCTTTCCTTTCTTTGTTACAAGCAAACTCCGTTATTCTAGACAGAACACTAATAAATAAAGTAAATAAAAACAAAAAGACATACATATTTCCAAAATAAATATTGTATATAACTAAAACATATGTGTAACCGACTGCTTACAGACTGCAATTCTGCAGAAATTTTCAAAAATAATGTCGAGAAACGGTTTCCGGAAGTATAAAAATTGATCAGTATTTAATTGCAAGGAAGGGGATATATATATATATATATATATATATATATATATATATATATATATATATATATATATGAATATTATGTATATGTATGTATTTATGTCTATATCTATATATATGCGTGTGTGTATGTGCGTGTGTTTAAAACAGACACAAATAAAGGTTTATATACATTCACTTAATCATTTATTCATTTATTTATTTGTTATAGTATTACATCTGTTTCAGATAAGCGTTTGGGTTTGTTCATGATTCAATCTTATCGATCGATCGATTGATAGACTGAAAATATAGAGAAACAGTGCTCACGCTTGTATGTATATATGTATGTATGTACATACGTATGAATGTACATACGTATGTATGTATGTATGCATGCATGGAAGTATGCATGTACGTACGGGTGGATGAATGGATGGATGGATATTATGTCTACTATTATATTAAAGCCTCAGAACATAAATTGGTTGTTTTGGAACTGCAATATTTTATAGATAACATAACTTTACTCTGACTTAAGAAACCTTATTGTGGGTATATATATATGTGTGTGTATATACATACATACATACATACATACATATATATATATATATATGTATATATATATATATATATATATATATATATATATATATATATATATATATATATATATATATATTTATATATATATACTCAGCAATAATAAATCTCTGAATGAGGTGTAAACAGAAACAGCACGACATCGTGAAGTATATTTGCCACCTAAATATGGCTGGCCCTTAGGTGACGATGCTACTGTTGTTTATAGCCCCAGGAAGACATCTCCTCCAGCTGGTTGACGACACACTGTCTGTGTCCGATCAGTATTTGCGAAGGGAAATCATCGTTCTCATCTCTAGCCTTACACTTCACGATATATCTATGCTCTTTTACTCTTTTACACATTTCAGTCATTTGACTGCGGCCATGCTGGAGCACTGCCTTTAGTCGAACAAATCGACCCCAGAACTTATTCTTTGTAAGCCAAGTACTTATTCTATCGGTCTCTCTTGCCGAACCGCTAAGTTTCGGGGACATAAACACACCAACATCGGTTGTCAAGTGATGGTGGGGGAGAAACACAGACACAAAGATACGCGCGCGCGCACGCACACATACACACACACACACACACACACACACACATATATATACGACAAGCTTCTTTCAGTTTCGGTCTACCAAATCTATTTAAAAGGCTTTGGCCGGCTCGAGGCTATAGTAGAAGATACTTGCCCAAGGTGCCACGGAGTGGAACTAAAACCGGAACCATGTGATTGGAAAGGAAGCTTCTTCTTACTACACAGCCACGCCTGCGCCTAATCTCTTTGATGCGAACAATATGTGCTTGTGCGCGTGCTCCCGTGCGAGTGAGTGTGTGTCCGTGCACGTGCATGTGTCCACGTGTATGATGTGCGTGTATATATGTACACGCACACACGCGCGCGCGCGCATGCGCGCGCACACACACACACACATACACGCACGCACACATTGCGTCGGTTAGCACATCTCGCTTGCTACATGCTTTGCAAGATAGACATTACTACAAAAAAACCCCAGTTTTTTTTTTGTTTTTGTTTTTCAATGAGAGGACTATTTTCACTTAAAGATGACCTTAAGCTTCATGGATTTAACGGATTTTATTGTCAAGAATGTGGCGTCACTGATTTCACAGCATCAGCACGCTTTAGTAACGCGACAAAGCTTATCTGAGTGTGTGTGATTGTGTGCGCAAGCGTATGCGACTGAGTTTTTATTTACCGGTATGTGATGTGTCTGTATCTCTACGAGACATATACACACTCATATATTGATACACGTGTACAATGCGTACAAATAATCACGTACGAATATACGTGTGTGTGTATGTGTGTTGTCGATGTACATATACAAGCATGCGCATACACATACGCACACGCACACGCATACATATATACATATATATATATATTCATATATTAATTCGTATTTTGATAGATAGATAGATAGATAGATAGATAGATAGACAGACAGATAGATATACCTATCTACATATACATGTATGTGTATATATATATATATATATATATATATATATACACGCAACCACATGGTTCCGGGTTCAGTCCCACTGCGTAGCACCTTGGGCAAGTGTCTTCTACTATAGCCTCGGGCCGACCAAAGCCTTGTGAGTGGATCTGGTAGACGGAAACTGAAAGAAACTTGTCGTATATATATATATATATATATATATATATATATATATATATATATATATATATATATATGTGTGTGTGTGTGTATGTGTGTGTGTGTGTATGTGTGTGTAAGTGTGTGTGTGTCTGTGTCTGTGTTTGTGTGTCTGTGTTTGTCCCCCCCCCACCATCGCTTGGTGTGTTTACGTCGCTGTAGCCTAGCAGTTTAGCAAAAGAGACCGATATAATGAATACTAGGTTTACAAAAAATAAATCCTGGGGTCGACTTTTTCGACTAAAGTCAGTGCTCCGGCATGGACGCAGTCAGATAACTGAAGCAAATAAAAGAAAAGAAAAATGTAAAAGAAAAATATATGTATAAACATACGATGGACTTCGGCACAGCCTCCATTTAAAAACTTCTACTCCGAAAGCTTTTGTCAAGTTGAGGCAGCTTTCAGATAACTTCTCAAGTTGCCGTGCTGTAGTATCGAACCAAAGCAAACGTTTTAACCACATAGCTAGACTTGCATCCCCCAATACAAAGCATATCGTATTATATACATAGATATCATATGAAATTCCAGTCATTTGAACAACGCTGAAATTCAAGATGGTAGTCACGTTTTATCTATTCCTACATTGCGAAATACATTGTTCTACGGAGGAAGTAAGATCCACTTAAGGTCTCTTGAGATCAAGCAAAAGGATTTTTTGCAATTATACATTTTAATAGCTCCATAAACGTTCCTTGTGACAACACCACAGAAACTACTTGGTAACATAAGAGTTCTGGATGTAATTCGAAACGTTTGGAATTTTAAACAAGTCAATAAATGACTGTGACATAGATACTGCTAATTTCAATATTTAAGATGTCGGCGTATTTCAATGGTTAACTAGGGCGAAAATCAAAATATCACATCTCGGTAAGCAGGATCATAAATATACATATTTTTGCTTGAGGTTTATTCGAGGGTTTTTTTTGTTTTTTTTAAATTTTGTTTCCACCTTGGCAGAATTCAAGCTGGCCACTAAGACAATGGAAAAGCTCTCCGTTGTTTAAATAAACAGAGCTCCTGAGGTTTGTGGTTGTCTGAATTGGCTGGCGTGTATGTGTGTGCTTATATGTATGTGGGTGTGCATGTCACAGTAGAATACAAGTTTTTAATTGCATATCGTATAGCTTTGTGTATTTGTGTGCGCGCGTGTGTGCGTGTGTGTACGTGCGTGTGTGTGCGTGCGTGTCTGCGTGGATCCATCCCAGAGATCTAAAAAGGAGAATCACTCTACCTTTTATTTGGAGAATGTGCATGAATTCACTTCGTTTCTTTTTTCTAAGATTTAATGCACATCTGTTGTTACGTAGCCCACTGCACTGGTAATAATAAGTGTAAATGAAAATTTATAGCCTGGGTAGAAGAATAGTAGATTTTTTCCACTAATTATTTATACATGTTCTCCGAGTCTCCAAATTTCTAGGAGACATTTACATCCGCCGGGCATTTTACGATCTTGATGGTGTAGCCTTTCAAACTACGCTCTACTACTGGTGAATTTAATAAAAACTTGCGATCTATGGCTTTATTTAATAGTAATGGTTAACAAGATGGTGGACTACTTTCCTAACTGTTCGCAGTTTGTGTTTAAAGACAATTAATTTACCTGTTAGTAAGTCTGTCAATAAAATAATCTATCATAGAGTTGTTACTGGTGGTTTGCGAGCATTCAGCTTTGTTTATAATGCACTTCATATTTCGCGTTAAGTCAACATGTATATGTAAATAAGTGTTTTAAACAACTACCTTTCTGAGGCCTGCTGATAAAGGGAATAGATGCGTGTATAATATCTATGTGTCTTTATGTCACAATATTTGGCGTAAAAAAAATAATAAATGTATTTTATTCTGTGATAAATATATGTTTATTCTTTTGTTTCAGTCATTTGACTGCGGCCATGCTGGAGGACCGCCTTGAACGGTTTTAGTGGAAGAAATCGATCCCAAAACTTATTCATTGCAGGCCCAGTACTTATTCTATCGATCTGTTTTGATGATCCACTAGGCTACAGGGACATAAACACAACATCGGTTGTCAAGCAATGGTGGGGGAACATATAAAGACACACACACATAAATATATATGTATATATACATATATACGACAGGCTTCTTTCAGTTTCCGTCTACCAAATTCACTCACAAGGCCTTGGTCAACCCGAAGCTACAGTTGAAGACACTTGCCCAAGGTGTCACGTAGTGGGACTGAACCCGGAACCATGTGGTTGGTAAGCAAGCTTCTTACCACACAGCCACGCCGGCATATATCCTGTCTTAGAAAGAACTTTTTCTCCACCCTTTCCCTTCCGGTCATTCCACAATGTAACCTCGTGGATATCGTTGGCGATTTTTTCTTCCTCCGTCTTCCCTTCTTTGGACTTTCCTATGTTTCCGACGAAGAGCTCCGCTCGAAACGTCAAATTCTCTTTCTTTCCCTTCCCGAGCGTCCAGTAACACAATCTGTATCACGTCCTCGCGTTGTTGTTTTTTTTTGTCGTTTTCTTTTTTGAACTTATATATATATATATATATATATATATATATATATATATATATATATATATCGTGATTGATTTTCAGTTCCTTCAGTTCGCATCACTGTGTATTGTTACTCTTGGCCTATTCAAATTTATTGAATACTTTCGTAGCCCTTTTTCACGGAAATGCATTGTTGATGAATTTTATCCTTCACGTATCCATAGACCATGCAAGGTCCAGGGCGTCTTTGTTTACTATTAATCACACTTAATTTCGCGTTTCACGTTTGACTGTATATAATGTCAGATTGTCTTCGCCTGTATTAAGATCATAAGACGTATGCCACTACCCCATTTTACTCTATATTAGTTTTACATTTTTATAAATCGCTGCTTATATTAAGAAGTCATCAGTTGTTTCTTGATAGTAACCCAATTACTATTATATATGTAATGTATTTGGACATGTGTATGTCCGAATTTATTAGTATATTATATTAGATTTAACCATACTCTATCAATATTATTCAATAAACGAAAGTCTAGTACGTAAGAGATTGTTGCTTAATCCATGTTAAGCCATCAGCACACCAACTGTACATCTACAGAACACTTGCTGCTGATGGAGACAATAACAAACAATAATTGCACAGCGAAGCATCTCTACACCATTAGCTGCAAGGTTGACTGAACAAGGCTTTCTCATTCAGTCACTTTTTTTCGATTTCTAGAAATAACTGTTTCAGGTCTCTTTCAAATCACATATTAATATAAGAATATATTACGGCGACGAGCTGGTAGAATTGTAAAAAACATGCCGACCAAAACATTTGGCGGCATTTCGTCTGTCTTTACATTTTGGGTTCAAATTCCGCTCAGGTCGACTTTGCTTTTTTCATCATTTTGAGACCGATAAAATAAGTACCAGTTGAACTCTGGGGTCGATATATTTGACTTACCCCATCCCAGAAAATTACTGGCCTGGGGCCAAAATTTGAAACTAATATAGGAATACATTATATAATGCAGAGAGACTTGTACAAAAAACCGGATGGTCATAACTGGAACAATTTAAGCCATATCTACTGAAATAGAGCTTATCTGAGTAGAGATAAACCCATTGTCTGTCCAAAGCATTTTTATAAGTTTGTCTTGAACGTCCATGCTTTATTTATTTATTTATTTATTTGTGGAGGCGCAGTGGCCCAGTGGTTAGGGCAGTGGACTCGAGGTCATAGGATCGCGGTTTCGATTCCCAGACCGGGCTTTGTGAGTGTTTATTGAGCGAAAACACCTAAAGTTCCACGAGGCTCTGGCAGGGGATGGTGGCGAACCCTGCTGTACTCTTTCACCACAATTTTCTCTCACTCTTCCTTCCTGTTTCTGTTGTGCCTGTAATTCAAAGGGTCAGCCTTGTCACACTGTGTCACGCTGAATATCCCCGAGAACTACGTTAAGGGTACACGTGTCTGGGGAGTGCTCAGCCACTTGCACGCTAATTTCACGAGCAGGCTGTTCCATTGATCGGATCAACTGGAACCCTCGACGTCGTAAGCGACGGAATGCCAACAACAACATTTATTTGGGCAAGTGTATTCTACTATAGCCTTGAGCCGACCAAAGCCTTGTGAGTGGATTTGGTAGACGGAAACTGAAAGAAGCCTGTCGTATATATGTATATATATATATATATATATGTGTGTGTGTATATGTTTGTGTGTCTGTGTTTGTCTCTCCAACATCGCTTGACAACCGATGGTGGTGTGTTTACGTTCCCGTAACCTAGCGGTTCGGCAAAAGAGACCGATAGATTAAGTACTAGGCTTACAAAGAATAAGTCCTGGGGTCGATTTACTCTGGTCTTTGAAAAATAATTGGGAATGTGTATCAAATATAAAGCAAAGAAATAAGTCCTGCGTATCACATTTGATACGAACGACCTTAGAAACGTGGCAGGAATTTGAAGGGTAACATACTTACAAAGACACTAATTCCACCCACTATACACACACAGACCCACAAATATACAACACGTGTGTGTATGTGTGTGCGTGCGAACCTGTTGTGTACGTATTTTCTCCAGCCATCTGTCTATCTATCTCACTATGTAATCTGTTGGTCTGATTTTCTTACTCTTTGTGTATTTACATATTGAACTAGTCTACGTATCTGTCTGTAAATATGTGTATGCGTCTCTCTCACTCTCTCCTCCCCACTCTCTCTCTCTCTCTCTCTCTCTATCTATCTATCTATCCATCAATCAAACTATCTATCTATCTCTCTCTCTCTATCTATCTATCTATCTATCTATCTATCTATCTATCTATCTATCTATCTTTCTCTCTCACTCTCTCTCACTTTCTATCAATCTAGCTATTTATTATCTATCTATTTATACATTTATTATCTATCTATTTATACATTTATTATCTATCTATCTATTTTTCTGTCTCTTTATATATGTGTGTGTACAAACTTATATCTGTGTGTGTGTGTTTATACATGTATATACACGCACACACACACATATATATGCATGCATAAATATGTATATATGCATGCATATATACACACATATATACATACATATACAGACGCATAAACATGTGTGTGTGGGTGTGTGTGTGTGTGTGTGTGTATGTGCGTATAAATACACACAAAAATGACACGTGTACGTATAGACATATGTATATAAGTGTATGTGTATACGTGGTTAGAAATATAAGTGTGTGTATGTTTGTGCGCGTGTATGAGTGTACGTGAATATACAGATACATCTGTACGAATGTGCATACATATGGTTATATGTAAGTAAATAAATATGTATGTATGTATGTATGTATGTATATATGTATGCATGTATGTATGTATGTATGTATGCATGTATATATGTATGCATGTATGTATGTATGTATGTATGTATGTATGTGTGCGTGCATGTGTGCGTGCGTGTGTGCGTGCGTGTGTGTGTGTTGTGTGTGTGTGTGTGTGTGTGTGTGTGTGTGTGTGTGTGTGTGTGTGTGTGTGAGAGTGTGTGTGTGTGTAGGCAGCGAAATCCAACCTACAGCCTAAAAGTTAGAAGAAGATACCGTAGTGGCATTTCGAAATTATATTTGGGGAGGTGTCTAGAAGGGACACGTTTTCTAAACGTGCGATTAAATATTCATCAGTCCTCAAAGGGCAACACGCGGAGGATCGGGTGGCGAATGGGCAGCAGCTGGGTGTGTCAGATAACAGGGTGAATTTCTGGTTAATTTAGGGCTAGGAGAGGGTCGTATTTTCGAAATATGGGTTATTGAGTCAAATTAGTTTGATGTGCGGGAGTTTGGTGACCACAGGAATGTAGGAGATTTTGATGACGTGTTGTTGTTGTTGTTGTTGTTGTTGTTGTTTTTCTGAATTTAAATTCCACCGAGGTTGACTTTGCTTTTCATTTTCTCGGGGCTTCGGTAAAATAAGTAGCAGTCAACCACTGGGGTCGATGTAATTGAATACACCACCAACAAAGTCTCAGATCATGTGCCCATATTTGGAAAACACATTGTTCTGGTTGTTGACCACTACCTTCGTATTTCCCACTTCAAATCGTCATAGTTGTTTATTTTTTCTTCTTTCACACTGATCCTGTTGTCACCGGCGCATACTATATTATGCATGTTCTTTCTTTTTTATTCACCGCAACAATGTCTGTTTCCGATGTCTGATCGGGTGTTCGCACTGGATTATTGCATCCCACAGGATTTTGCAATTCTCATTCTCGTTGACTCCTTCTGGGGGTTTGTTCATACCACGTCTTTGCTTTTTGTAAGCTGTGATTTCCACAGAGTTCCCAATGGATCATTCTTGCTACATTGTCATGGCGTATTTGTATTCACGTTGTGCCAATTTCGGGCATTCGCTAACGATATGCCATACCGTTTCATTCCCCTCACTACACATTCTGCATTTTTCGCTGTCGGTAGTGTTGTCAATACTTCACTTCACATAGTTGGTCCTTAACGCTTGTTCTTGAGCTGCGATAATAAGTGCTTCTGTCTCTATCTTCAGGTCGCTCCTCCTCATCCATAGCCACCGGTCCTCTGTATCCGTCTTGGCGTTCACATCTCTTGCAAACTGGCCGTATATTTTTCCGTCCATGCTTTTTCTTTCTTCTTTTTTTGTTCATATTTTGTTCAGATTTTTCTCTAGTTACACAATTTTCAGTTTTGATGACTCCGGCCTTCTTGGTACATTTCAACAAAGGCTCCACAGCATTTTTTATATACCACCTTAAGCTGTTTTCCTCTGCTCCGACACAGTCCTGGCAACTGATCAAACTTCTCTCGCCTTTTCTTCTGGGCAAGCACAGCCTATCGGTGTCAGTCTTAGGGTGAAAGGCTCCGTGTACTGTTAACATTTTTCTGGTCTTGGTATCCATTTTCATCACTTCTTTCTTTTACCGTGTTATAATTCGCGCTTCATACCGAAATGATTCTATCACCTGCGTATTAACTGCTTGGATTTTATTCCATACACTCAGTTTTGAGCGTAACACAAACTATAATAATAATAATAATAATAATAATAATAATGATAATAATAATAATAATTATAATAATAATAATAATAATAATTATAATAATAATAATAATAATAATAATTATTATTATTATTATTATTATTATTATTATTATTATTATTATTATTATTATTATTATTGATAACAGTTTCCATATAACAATTCTGTGTATGAACCCGTGGAACCTAGCATCTCGCTTCTGACAAATTCCTATCTCTTTCTGCAAACCAGTTACTTTTATCTTTCTCTGCTCTCTACTCTCTCTATCAACGCCATCCTCTCTCTCTCTCTCTCTCTCGCCCCCCTCTCTCTCTCTCTCTCTCTCTTTCTCTCTCGCCCTCTCTCTTTTATTTCCCTTACTCCCATTGCTAACGTTCTCACACCGTTCTCCCACTATTCCCTTACATTCCTTCTTCCCCAGCGTCAAACAATCCACCTTTCCCTCCCATTTTCACCTCTCACCTTTTTCGCTCCAACAAATAAGCCCTTTGATATGATATCGAGTTCACTGACACAGCAAGCATCGCATATTTTCTTAATACAAACATGTGTCTACTGATGTATATACGCGGTTATGTGTGCCAGTTGGCTTGTATCAATACAATATCATTCACATACGCATATACGTACATATATACAAACACACATACTTACACACATACACATACACACAAACACACACACACACAAACACACACACACACACACACACACACACACACACACACACACACACACACACACACACACACACACACACACACACACACACACACACACAGAAACTCACACAAAAGTATGTAGCCTAACAATTAGGATGTTCAGCTCACGATCACAAAGGTCATGTGTTCGATATCTGGACCGGGCGGTTCCCTGAACAGGGCACTTCCTTTCATATCGCTTTGGTGGATACAGCTGAAAATGAGTACGAGTTGACTGCTAGTGCAACCCACCCCTCCTCTCTCTCTCTCTCTCTCTCTCTTGAAACCTGTCACACCGATGTTCTGCTGGACTCAACCGTGAGAAGGCTGAAAGGGCATCTGTATCTTCTCACGACGACATAGGCACCTACAACAATTAGCGAAAGCGTGGTACAAGGCGCAAGGCCATAATCGCTTGCAGCTGACTGCTAAGGTAGTTTTTCTCTTTTACTTATTTCAGTCATCCGACGGCGGCCATGCTAGGTATTTTCGAAATGCAACACAGCAGATGTTGGATCTATTAGCTGCATAATTGCCATCCTTGGATCACATCGGTTAAAAATTTTCAGGTCCAACATATATGACCATAAAATTAATAAAAATAATGTTTAAAATATACTTACTAATTTCCAGAAAGCAGCTAGTAAAAGAAGAAAATGAAAAAAATGATTTGAACAGAGTGGGTTCATAAAGAATTTTAGTCAGATAAAATCATTTGGATTACATACGAGCTTCACGTGTTCTGTAACATAAAATTTCGATAATAACATGGTCACATCAAAATAACTGGCTTGTAAATAGGTTCGGTGTTGCATTCCCATTCTTTTCAGTCTTTTAATGAATTCGTTTTCCAAAATTTAAGCAGAATTTTGTCAAAATGTCTGTATGTGATTGCTCATATATATATGTATATATACATACATACGTACATACACACACTTATATATATATATATATATATATATATATATATGTACATACTGCCATATATATATATATATATATATATATATATATATATATATTTATATATATATATATATATATATATACACACAGTATATACATTTAGATTGGCGAATGTTTGAATTTATGGACTAGGAAAAGTATTCAATACTTATAACATAGTGTGCATATGTATAAGGAGCTAAATATTCTTTAATTACTAATCGTTTCACACTGCCAATTATTCAAACAATTGATAATGAAAGCAGCGTCACAAACGATCAAAAGAAAACCCAAACACATCGAAATTCGATGGTCGTGGTTGGTTGATGAAAAATTGTCTGAAATGCGTCCCTCAGTCGCCTACTCATTTGTTTTAAGTAAGACGTGTGTTTGTGTTATTAACATGCAAAAGCTAGTGATGGCTTTTGATGTCTTCATCATATCTATAAAACACACGTTGTCAACGAAAGGTGTGATTGTAAATGTAGTTTAATGCTGATGAATAACTGAGTTTATTTTTACATTTTGACCCTTATATGATCTCGGTCACGTAAAGTATGCCTCTTGGCATAAACGAAGATGTTATTAATCATCGGGGACTAATTTCAATGATTTATCCTATTTAGATGTATTTGCGAACTCTTCTGCTTATATATTAGCAAAGTTTCTGTACTTCAATTGTTTGAAAAATCGTTGACGTGAAACTCAGTTTCGATTAAATAACCGTCAGCTTTTAATGCGTTTGTATGTGTGTGTGTGTGTGTGTGTGTGTGTGTGCTTATGAGCATCATTGTATGTATGTATATATCTATGCCAATATGCATGTTTCTGCGAATATATGTATACAAAATGGATGCATGTTTGTGTGTCCGAATTTACTCGTGTATGTATGTATGTATTTATGTATGTATGTATGCATGTATGTGTGTATGCATGTATGTATGTATGTATGTATTATGAATGTATGTATGTATGATCGAGACAAAGTAGGTGTCATCCAGACTAGAGTGTCAAATGCTAACCGATTCCCCAATATAATTCTCTTCCATCATTCTCAGTTATTGCTCAATAATTATCTCTGGAACCAAAATCCGTTTCAACAGCGATTTGAAACCGTGTTATCGTGTCTGCCACATCCATATTATCCTTATTACCATTATAAAGGTCAAATTCTAGGCGTCTTATACATTTATATTGTCTATCTCATTGTAGTGATAGGTATATTCTCTCTATGAACTATTTTAACCTAAGATTCTTTTTCAACCAAAGTTATGTAGGAAGTTTCAATTGACTTGTTTCTCATGCTTGAAACAGTAGTCAAATCTACCCCGAATCGCACTCAGCGGTCATTAACATAGGAAATGCACATTTTATAGTAAAAAAAGAAAAACAGAAAGTAAGTATTGTTTCGACTCCTAGGTTTGGTTGCCCGGTTTCCAAGGCATATAAGCGACTGAGATCCCAACACACTTCCGAAGCCTGGCGCCAATATGAAGCAGTGTTAGTCATTTACATCTGAGTAAACTGAGGCACCATAAAATGGAGTTTTTGCTCAGGAACACAACACACCGTCCGATCCAGGAATAGCAACCACCATCTTGCGATTATCAATGTGACACCCTATCCACCAGGCCATGTGCCTTGCACATTTTATAATACAGTCGTTAAAACTGCTAAAACAACGGGTTAATCAT
>NC_142935.1:57987866-58002866 GCF_046866305.1 Octopus bimaculoides
TAATGGCTTTTGCCTGAACGGTTATGATTAGCAATTCGGTTTCCGCTTCAGGTCTCCATTTATTATTATTTCTGTTGTTGTTACTGCAGCTGCTGCTGCTGCTACTACTACTACTACTACTACTACTACTACTACTACTACTACTACTACTACTACTACTACTACTATACTTTTTTTTATAAAGTAGCGAAATATTTTAAACGTTCAAATATGGTTCATGTATGTTTAAACATAAAACAATCGAAATTTTTTACATCTCTTTTTGCTAAACTTTTGAATGTCATCGCTTGATTGCGTCTTTGCGCTATTGTCTGATTCCTTCACTAATATTTAATGTGACAATGTCGTAATGGGATGTTCGTGTCTGATAGTCGTCATGTTTTGCGGAATCCTTTTCTCTTTTTATCATGAACTAGACGGACGTACGCATAGACAGACAGACAGGCAGACAGACAGACAGGCAGACATACAGACATACAGACAGATAGACAGACAGACAGATAGATAGATAGATAGATAGATAGATAGATAGATAGATAGATAGATAGACAAAGAGAGAGATATACTATATGTTTGTGTATCATTATGTGTGTGTGTGTATGTTCGTGAGCGTGGATGTATATGTATATAGTGTGTGTATCTATGTGCGTACTCGAGTGTGGTGTGTGTGTGTGTGTGTGTGTGTGTGTGTGTGTGAGTGAGAAAGAGAGAATTTAAGTGCAGGATACTTAACACTGAATTTAACGCCAATACGCTTCTATTCCTATTCAAAATACATTTCATATTTTAGCTATGCTTCTCGTCCTCTTCCTCGACCTCCTCCTCACCTTTCCTTTACCCTCGTCTTCATTTCAACCTTCTTTTTTTAATATTATTATAAGCTTCAACTGCATATACAAGTATTGAGTTGACATTTTGGTTGTGAGACACCACAGGAATGTTTGTGTAATTCTTCATTTTATGTCTTTCTTATGCCTAAATTTGATTTTTATTGTTTGTTGCACTTCTTAGTATCTGTGAGGCTTGTGAGTTTATATTTGTGTAATTTTGTGTGTGTTTAGAGAGAAGAAAGTAAGCCTCACCCAACGACTTTATCCGGAATGAGGCGGTTGGGCGCAGTTGGTTGGACAATGGCGATTTGGCACAGCTGACTGGACATTGAAGCTATTTAGGCGAGAGTACTTTTTAGCACTGGTGGCAAACACACGCACACACTAATGCGCATGTATAAAGATACACATAGATAGATAGATAGATAGATAGATAGATAGATAGATAGATGGATGGATGAATGGATTTCAGTTAACTAATTAAAATAATCTACATCAACACCTTCACTAACCATCATATACATGAAGTCAAGCAGAAAATTAAAAAACGTTTAGTAATTGAGTAGTTAGTAGCTGTGATTACGAATCGGTTGTCAATTAGAATATAAACAAAATTTTCACTGTGTCCCAGAGACAAAGTGACACCAAATAAGCGGGGCCAAAGCGGCTGTGCAGAAACGCTTCACGCGCAATTTTATCAAGTCATTCAAGATCTGCACCGAGATCTGCACCCGCGAACGGCATCACCCGGGCTCGCGCCCGCGGCTTCCATGCGCGCCGCGGTGCCCTCCTACTCGACCTGGCATCGGAAAGTCGCCTCGCCGGCGATCGCGCAACTTGTCACCCGGCCGGTCCGGCATCGGTCGCTCGCTCGCTCCAGCGCCGTTCATTTTCGGGAGCGGTCGATTCGGCAGGTAAGTTGTTACACACTCCAGAGCGAATTCCGACTTTCTTGGCCACCGTTCTGCTGTCTGTATCAATGAAGAAGTCACGAACAATGTGTTGCAGTAGTTGGATGTAGCAGCATCAACTGTTCGAGACACTTTATATTCAAATAGAGAATACTTGCAACAACTTCTCCTTTCGGACGAGTGTGTATCCATAACACACTCGAATCATTAGTATATAGGGGCTTTGAGTGACTCGTTTTTTTTCGACAATGTTTTGACTCCTCAGATAAAGATACCTCAGACTAATCTAACAAGAGTTTGTGGGTCTCGTTTATAACTTTAACAAATAAATAATTTACTGATGCGCGCTATCTGCCAAACGATAAAATAATAACATGTTCACGATGAACAACGAGATACAAACCGATTACTTACAAAATCATTCTGAATACGTCCCGGCTGATTCGAACATCAGTATGCTATTCGCTTCGTGTTTCGCCTTCGGGGGATAAGCTCTTTCAGACAAATGTGTATTCATAACACTCGATTCATTAGCGTAAGGAGACTTACTGATTTCTGATTTCTTTTAGAACTTTGGCAGAGTGTTTGAAGTTTTTTTTGAAGGTATTGAGTGGGGGATAGTTTTGGCATCTAAGACATTAAGTAGTAGGGTAGGAGTAAAAGAAAGTATCCTTGCCTCTCTCTCTCTCTCTCTCTCTCTCTCTCTCTCTCTGTATATATGTGTGTCTGTGTGTGTGTGTGTATAAGATCGCTGACCACGACATTAAAAAATTTTTTCGCCTTGTTTTTTCTCCTTATTTCTTTCTGTTGAAGAGCGTAGCTCGAAACGTTAAAGACTTTCTCTATTCCCGAGCGTTAAACTAATACATCCTTTTGTTGTTTACACCACCTGTCCTTGTCTGTTGTTGTTTTTTTTCGTAAATTCTCCTATATATATATATATATATATATATATATATATATATATATATATATATATATATATATATATATATATATATATATATATATATATATATATATATATATATATATATATATATATATATACATATAAGAGAACATTATTATTACTAAAACTAATAACGATAGTGGCCTCGAGCGTAAAAGCCGTATAAGCAAAATTAATGACTATATATAAGATATACAAATATATTCATATATTCAAGGGTACTACATAAGTACCTGCTTCGCTAAAAATAGAAGTCAAAATACTCTTAAGCCACAGAAGAATCTCTAAATTAACACTGGCATGATAAGAAAAAAAAATTTAGTGAATATATATATATATATATATATATATATATATATATATATATATATATATATATATATATATATATATATATATATATATATATATGTTATTTACATCATTTACATTTGACGGATATTTGTCCTCATCTTGTTAACAACAAACAAGATGAGACAGTTCTATATTTAAGAGATGAAGAATTGTGTACATTATTTACATTATTTACATTATTAACGTTTGACGGGTTTTTGTCCTCATCTTGTTTGTTGTTAGCACAACGTTTTGGCTGATATACCCTCCAGCCTTCATCAGTTGTCTTGGAGAAATTTCGGACCTGGGTTCTCATTCCTAAGGTATTTTTCGATGTGGCATAGTGGTTAAGAGCGCGAGCTACTAAGCCCGAGATTCCGAGTTCGATTCCAGGCAGTGACCTGAATAATCATAATATTAAAAAAAAGATAATAAAATAATAATAATAATAATAATAATAATAATAATAATAATAGTAATATCGAAAAATACCTTAGGAATGAGAACCCAAGTTCGAAATCTCCCTATGACACCTGAAGAAGGCTGGAGGGTATATCAGTCGAAACGTTGTGTTAACAGCAAACAAGATGAGGACAAAAACCCGTCAAATGTAAATAATGTACATAATTCCTCATCTCTTAAAGATATATATATATATATATATATATATATATATATATATATATATATATATATATATATATATATATATGTAAACATTTAGCAGAAGTAACTGACTGACTCAAGGTGCGAGAGTTTCGTGGGTTGGGATTTATCAAACACTTTGAGAAGTGCCAACACACGAAACTCAGTGAACTTGATTAACTTTGTTACTTCTGCTCAGTATTAATAAATATATAAATATGCTCATATTTTGTGTTTTATTTTTCCTGTTTGCTCCAACATACCAATATATATATGTGTGCGCGCGCGCGTACGTGTGTGTGTGTGCGCGTGTGTATGTGTCCCAGTTCATTTTTGTTACAGTTATCGTCTGTCCTATCTGTGTCAAGCTGTCTACAAATTTACCTTCAGATTCCAATTTCCTGAGCTCCAAAAATAAAACAAAACTTGAAATAAAGGCTAAACTAATCCACGGATTTTCACGGCAATTCACTGACAAAAGGAAAGATTAATGATTTTGTAAGTTATACGGAGGTGCCGCAACTTTCTATTTCTAGAAAGAAAGAAAAAAACCATAAACAGAAATACGTCGAAGTAAATCAATAAAAAAAAAAGAGAAACTCATTGACTTTACAAATAAAGTAGATAAAGCACAATTTGTATAAGGCTAAAATACAAAATTATTTACATTGCCAACAATATCAACATTACTTTATTTTCTTTCCGATTCATTCTGGATACGTTTTGGTAATTTCTGTGAGAAATCTCAGCCCGCCAGATAATCATTTTGAGATTCTGCACATATCCTTGGAATCTTTACCATTTACAATCTATTTGTCAACATGTGTATTGAGTTTCCGCTTATTTTAGGGAGCGAGCGTAAAATGAAATCAGCGACTGTACGAGAAGAACTCTTCAAAATTAAGATAAAATAAGTACAAGCTTACACTTGAGATGAAGATTTGTTTTCAAGTTACAGTTTGATTAAGCTGAGAAGAGGCTGATATATTCCAGACAATAATACAACAAAGAATACTAAAGTGGAATGGTTTATATTATAGGATGTTTTATATAAGTTGGAGTCAGCGGTTTCCTGCCTCCCAAATATTCAGAATAAACACCAAAATATAAACTGTTAAAACAATGATGATTTCTTTCACAAAGGAAGAAAGTAGATGAGTGGGTGTAGACTATATCGATTCCAGTAATTTTTTGAGGAATTCTTGCCGGTTATCGACCAGGAAGACATAGTTTGAATATTGTTACATGCTTGTGTATGCGGGCGCCTGAGTGTGTTAGTGTATGTATGTTACTGTGAATATCCTGTTTATCTGTTATCTTGCTGGGGCACCTCTTAGAAGGGTTTAGTCGGACAAGTTGACCCCAATTCTTAATTTTTTAAGTTTGACACTTAATCTATCGGCCTCTTTTGCCCAACCATTCAGTTACGGGGACGTAAACAAACCAGTATTAGTTGCCAAGAATCGGTTAAGGAGTAACACACACATAGAGACATACACATATAAAAATTCCTACATATATTTATAGGTATGGTGATGCAAACAGGAAAAATAGGACTCAAATTGTTAATATTTAGCGAAAGCCACAGAGTGACTCAAGGTTCGAGAGTTATAAGAGTCAACGCAGGAAACACTCAGACCTTGAGTGACTCTGTTGCTTCCGCCAAATATTAATAAAAATATACATATATTTATACATATGATGGGCTTCCATATAAACTCTGTCGACCAAATTCATACATAAGGTGTTGGTCAGTAGAATACATTTCCCTGGGCACTGCTTAGTGGGACTGGATCAGAAAACACGAGGTTGCAAAGCTCACTCACTCACCACACAGCCATGCCAGCACCTATGAAGGAATTTATTTTTTTATTTTTTTATTTTTATAGCATATAGAATCCTGTTGGTTTGTGATGTATTTTGACTATGTACCCCATATCTTCGGTAAAATATCGTAGACAGGAGAACAATTCCCATAGTTTCTGCTTCGTTAGCCATCGTCAGTGTCTGAATAAGCCCATTGTCCATCAAGCGACGGCAGCTTATAGATACATCAAAATGGCACTTATCATACACGTGAGTAAACTAATTCAGTTCAAAATCCGTAAAGGATGGACATTACTTTTTATTCATTCGGTGTCAATAAAAATATATGTCCTTAAGTAAGTGTGTGAAAATGCATGGCTCAATGGTCAGAGCATCGGGTTCACAATCATGAGGTAATGAGTTCGATTCTCGAACCGGGTCGTGCGTTGTGTTCTTAAGCAAGACACTTTATTTCACGTTGCTCCAGTTCACTCATCTTTAGAAATGAGTTGCAACATCACTGGTGCCAAGCTGTATCGGCCTTTGCTTTTCCCTTGGACAACATCAGTGGCGAGGAGAGGGAAGACTGGTATGAATGGGTGACTGTTGGTCATCCATAAACAACCTTGCCCGGACTTGTGCCTCGGAGGGGAACTTTCTAAGTACAATCTCATGTTCATTTATGACCGAAGGGGGCCTTTACCATTTACTCTTAAGTAATTAATTGTGCAAAACTGTGTACTGATAGAACTATTAATGCGTAAGATGGATACCTTGAGATATCTGTCCCAAGTCTCGGCGTTCTAATGGTAACGACTGCAGCATCACTGTGATGTTGTGTCGGCCTATACTCGGAGTTAATGTTGCATTACGACACTACGCGAAATTTCTCGTTAGATAATAAGGTGCTGGAAACTTGGAGTATCGACGGTGTGTGAGAACCATTAATTTCGGGTACTTCTGTTAGTATGCCCAAACGCATATATGTGTGTATGTGTGTGTGCGCGTATGTGCGTTTGTGCGTGTGCGTTACACACATACACTCATACATGCATACACAAATACATATATACATACATGCATACATGCACACATACACACGCATACATGTACACAAACTCGTATTCATTCATACACATATACGCAGTACACATCCAAACACATCTCAGTGACACAAACACATACAGACATCACGTATGCAAATACATATAGCCACATATAACACAAGGTTCTGTTGAATCACTTAACATGATTATGATAACACCGTCGCCGCCATCACCACTACCACCTCTACCACCACCACCACCACCACCACCACCACCACCACCACAGCCATCAGCATCACCACCACCACAATTGCAATCATCAAGAGCACCTCAATCCTTACAACCATCATCGTCAACACCACCACCACGTATACTACCATCACTCCGCCGCCGAACACTGCCCACCACTGGAGTTACCACCACACACACCATCATCATCATAAGCACCATAATCGCTGAGCCAATGCTTGACCTGCTAAAACATACAGTCAAAATCTCTCCGAAATCACTCATTCAGAAAGAAAGCAGTATCAAGACAAAGGTCAGATGATATGAGGTCATGCATCGTGTGGTTCAAGAGTCACCCATGTATGGAAGTAAGATGGGGTGATCATGGGTGGAATACTTTTGGTTACTGATCTGCCCGATCAGGGTTGGCCTGGGGTTAAACCGAGAATAGCAACACAACCATTTCCACAACATCATCATCAACAACAAGAACAATAATCAATACAACCGAACAACAGGAATAACCAATAAGAGACCACCATCACCACCACTACCACCCTCATCACTATCACCCGCTATCACCACAACCACCACCACCACCATCACTACCACCACTACCAGCACCACCGCTGCCGCCACCATCCCTACCGTTACCACAAACACAACCACCACCACCACTACCACCAACATCATCACCACCATAACCAACACCACGGTCGGCATCACCATCATCGCGACTACCACCATCACTACCATAATCACCGCCACCACTATCACCACCACCACCACCACCACCACCACCAACGCCACCACCACCACCACCACCATCACCACCATCATGACCCACAGCAGCAACAACAATAACTCGTGTGATGCCACCCGTCCATTTCATCAGTTGCCTGGCTATTTCAGTATGAGACGCACCGCGGGAAACCTTGTGGCGGCGGCGCGGCGGCGACGGCGGCACAGCAGTCGCATACTGATCATTATTTCTATGTAAACAACACAGTACTTAGTTCTGATGGTTTCATTACAAGCATTTCTTCCCTTACCTTCCACCACCACCACCACCTCCACCACCACCACTACCACCTCCTCCTCTTGATGATAATGCTACCACCCCCACCCATCCCTGCTACCGCCGCTACAACGTAACAACACTAACAACAACAGCAGCAATAACAAATTGGTGCTAAGTTGTGAGGACTTCATTTGCTTACCACTGTTTTCCCATCATCGCCATTGGCACCGCTTCCACCTCAGCTCGCAAACGTTGCCATCGCTACAACTACCACTACATACCGTTTCCCACACTGCTACAACAACAACAACAACAACAACAACAAGTTAATGTGTAAGTTAGAGGGCTTCATCTCTTACCGTCTCTTTGTCATCATCATCATCATCATCATCATCATCACTGCCAACACCACTTCAAACACTACCACCAACACTACAAATCTATCATCACCACAGCCAGCACTTTTTTTTTCCATACCACTTTTACCACACTGCCACAAGATAATGCTCAATTCCGAGGACTTCATCACATCTACTTTTTTTACCACCATCACTACCACTACTACTATCACCATCACTACCACCACCATCATCACCACCACCGCCATCTCTACCACCTCTACCAACCACCATCATCATCACAAATGCCGCCGCCACCACGAAACATATGACACTACCTACTGTTGCTACAACTGATGCAGCAAAATAAAACAGAAACACGAACAACGTAATGCTTAGCTGTGACAGCTTTATTACTAGAACTTCTGTAGTACCTCTACTACAGCTACTACCACCTCCCGCCACTAGCATTATAACCGTTAGAACCATTAGAACTGCGACCGCCACCACTAAAATCACTGCCGTTGATACCACACTGCTGCGACGAAACAACAATAGCAAAATCAACATAACATTTAGTTGGGATGGCTTCATTACAAACACTTCTCTTCCACCGCCACCTGATGATGCTCCCGCCACCGTTAGAACACAATGTCAACAACAACAACAGCAACTACTACTACTACTACTACTACTACTACTACTATTTCTGCTGCTGCTACTGCTGCTGCTGCAACTACTACTACTACTACTACTACTACTACTACTACTACTACTACTACTACTACTATTACCACAATGACATTATTACCACCATACTCATACCATTAGGATTACTACCACCACACTCCTTACCATGGGTACTGCCATAACCACTACTAACATTTCTACTGCTATTACCACCTCCGTTATCACAACCATCACCATCACTAACACTGCAACCACAACCACCACCACCATTGCTACCATCGTTACCACCATCTCTACCACTACCACAACCACTACTGCTAACATTAATGATAGATATAAGCACTACAAAATTAGAATTTGCCATCACCACCACCACTACTACCACCACCATCAATTCTCACATCAACAACAATCATCATCTCCATTACTACTACTACTACTACTACTACTACTACTACTACTACTACTACTACTGCCACTACTACGTCTACAGAACAATGAAAACAGCATGAATAACTGCAGCAAAATAACACTAGGTTCTGATGACTTCATTTACTTGTGTACCCCTCCAACGTCAATAACCTCGTTGCTCCCCCCATGCCTGTTACCACACTAGCAGAACGACGACGACAACAACAACAACATTATGAACAACATCAACAGTAACCGAAAGATCATTAACAACAATACTGGTGTGATTCTTTTCCCAAATGTCTGTCAGGTGTGAGGAAATTAACGAATCTGCCAAACAACTTGCTTCTTGTTTCGTTACATCAATTTGCAAAACCGGGTGGCAGGAGGTTCAGGGGGTACTTTACGGGTGTCTATTTCGGTATGCTTTCCGGTTTTTTTTTGTCTTTTATGATGTTGCTTTTCGTACAATTGTGTGTACATGTGTACATTTGTGTGTGTGTGTGTGTGTGTGTGTGTTGTTTTATTATTCTAGTTTGTTTCTTTTTATTTTTTTCTCGCAAGGGGAAAGGCTTTTGTTTAGATTTTCAGGTAAACAAACAATTTATTTTAGGTGTTACAAATGTGTAAATATGTGTATTCGTTTATGTATGTATGTATATGTATACATGTATGTATGTATGTATGTATGAATGTGTGTATGTATGTATGTATGTATGTATGTATACATGTATATATATATATATATATATATATATATATATATATATATATATATATATATATATATATATATATATATACATATTTGAATAGATATACCTGCACTCACACACATACATAAACGTACTACCACCCCTTCTATAAACATGCCTGATTGTGTGGGTGCGTGCATGTATATGAAGAAAAACAACACAATAATGCAAAACAAAAGTAAAATGAAAACTAAATGATAAGTACGATAGATAGATAGATAGATAGTTAGATAGATAGATAGATACATTTCTTTTATTAGCCACACAGGGCTCAACAAAGATGGGACAGATGCAATGTAGAGCTTTTCTTTTTGGGAGGGGGAAGGAAAAAAAAAATAGGTGTGTGTCGATCAAAAGGGATCGTAGGAAGGGAAAAGGGGGGAGTTCGATCAAAAGGGATCGAGAGAAAAAAAAACGATCAATAGGGATCGTGTATCACAGTAATGTTCTGGTGTAAAAAGAGGGGAGGACAGTTTAGGTTTAGCCGTGGAAAGAAAAGCCTACGGAAAAGACCACGGTAACCTTGGTCAATATTGTCATTGCAGAAACTATAACAGTAAGTGACTCTCTTTTGCCTTTTTGTTTTTTGTCTGGATTTTTTTTTACTCCTTTATAGTGTTATGCTCAAGGTGGCTCCGTCATTCACACGTGCCATCCTTGCTACATTCACCCATCTTTTTTTGAAGCATTCACTAGACAAGACTTCCCTTTCTACTCTCACCTTCCTCTTCAGATGATACTTGAAGAAGTTGATGAGAGATTGCCCAGAGAGGAAAGTCTTTGTTTCTAGACCTTTCAGACGCGTCCACCATACACATTCTTTCGCCATAGCCACAAGTACGATGAAAATAGCTCTTCCTTCCCGTTTAAAAGAAGGAGGCGCGACAATATTCACGTTAGACTCGGCTGATAGACCGACTCGTCCCACACGCGATAGCAGTTGTTCGACGTAAGCCCACAGCTCGGAAATGGTGGGACACTGTACGAGTGCGTGCAGAACGGTTTCGTCGCTCCGCCCGCATCTCGGACAGGTCGGCCCCGTGTTTCTCGAGCCATGCCTGTAGAGTTTATCCCGAACGGGTAGAGCTTCTCGATAGCACTGCCAACCAGGGATCTCTGGAAGTTGTCCATAGGTCCCGGCCCGAAGGTCGTCTTAAACAGGCGGGTCAGGTATTCCTCGTCGACGCCCAGGTTCGCCTCGAGATCGTCGTCGTACCTTCCCAGATAGATAGATAGATAGATAGATAGATAGATAGATATATAGGTACGATAGATAGGTAGATAGATAGATGGATAGATAGATAGATAGATAGATAGATAGATAGATAGATAGATAGATAGATAGATAGATGGATAGATGGTTAAATAGGTAGGTAGTTAGTTAGGTAGGTAGGTAGGTAGGTAGATAGGTAGATAGATAGATAGGTAGGTAGGTAGATAGGTAGATAGATAGATAGATAGATAGAGAGAGAGAGAGAGAGAGAGAGAGAGAGAGAGAGAGAGAGAGAGGGAGAGAAAGAGAGAGAGAGAGATATATACATACATACATACACACATATATACATAGAAAAGAAGAATAAATTATAGGTACTCAAATGGAGAAGTCCTAAATGCGAGATATACCGATATACAACGATATGGTTTGACATCTTACTGCATATGACATTACTGAATTAAACAAACAGTAAATATAACGAGAAATTTAGAGTCAAGTTTACTGATGGGGAAGATTTTATCTCTCTTTTCCCTTCATCATCCACTCAAAATGATCCTTCCAATTTTGTCTACCATGCCACCCGTTTCGGCATGTCCATTAGATATTAGGAAACTGTCAACCATTCCGGGCTGAAAGACGGTAGTGGAGCGATCATCAGGAATGTACTCGGCTGACACCTGGTTTCGTTCCATAAGCGACAACAGCCGCGAGACATAATTCCACAATTAACACTAACAACAGTAATTGTCCCTAACACTAACAAGAGTAAATGTCTGGTGCCTAATTTAGGCACCAGACCAGATTAGTAATTTTGAGGTTGTGAAGACACAAGCATTTGATTGGTACTTAAATTTATCGAGCCCGAAAGGATTAGGGTGCAAATTTAAACTTGGCGGGATTTGAGCTCAGAAAATAAGGACCCAGAACAAATATCACAAATCCCTTTTTTGACGCTGCAATTATCTTACTCATACACACACGATACGGGAAACAATACTAGCAGCGATTGCACTTATATACTGTAGAATAGAATGTACACATACTATATATATACTGCACAATATACTTATATACAATATTGTAGAATACACGTTTACCATATATATATATATATATATATATATATATATATACAAAAATAAGAGGAATGACCAGCAAAAGTGGACTCCTATATGCTAGAAATAGATGCCGAATCATCTAACCACGAAAAAAATATATGTTCTCAGTAAAAATTCAGCGACACAACAGACTGTAAAAGGGCAAGACAAATGAAAAAAATACTAAATAAAAAAACGATTAACCTACGTACCATGGTTTCACCTGTTAAAATTTACATAAGTAAATATCTGCAGGATCGTCAGCGTAGTCCGTCGATTCGCAATGCTAGACCACTTGTTTTAATTGATTAATATCAATTTCTACCCTCATTAATAAATTATATATATATAATATATAGTTTTAGGGAAAATAACCAAGTTAATTGAGTTTTTACCTGTAATTTTGGATTTTGTCCCTAATATTGTTATTTATATATATATATATATATATATATATATATATATATATATATACCTACATATGTGCGTGTGTGTGTGTGTGTGTGCATGTATGTATATATATATATACATTGTCCAGTTGGGCTATAGATACGCCATAGAAACCGACCTTCCGAGTGTGACTGGACACTATTCAATTTTTTTTTCTCCGTGTTTTTCTCCTTGTCTCCGTATTCATTCTGTTGAAGAGCGTAGCTCGAAACGTCAAAGACTTTCCGTATTCCCGAGCGTCATACTAATACATCCTTTTGTTATTTACACCACCTGTCCTCGTCTGTTGTTGTTTTTTCGTATATTCTCCTATATATATATACATATGTTTATCAATTTGTGTTACTAGATTCCTGATGTGAAATCGTGTATTGAAACAGATATTGTTGTATTTTGGGATGGTCATTTTTGGGGGGTGGATTTTGCCAAATAAACACACACACTATATATTTGTTCTTCACTCGTTTATTACCGTTGTTTTTTTTCATCTTAACTCATGTTCATTGTACGGAAATCTTTGGTCACACATCTTCCAAGATATGTATCTACACATCTTAGAAGAACAGACTGGAGTAAGTGGAGCAAGAGCACACACGAAAACGAAAAGTGTCACTGAAGAGGTCACAGATGTGTGACGAAAGATTTCTGGGCAATGGACATGAGTTAAGATGAGAGAAAAAAAAAAGAACAGTAATAAACGAGTGAAGAACAAATATATAGTGCGTGTGTTTATTTGCCAAAAAATAAGAAAAATGACCATCCCGAAATATATCAATATATATATATTTATTGGGTTGGTGCATAATTATTGCGGCTTTTTTTTTTTTTCAATAAAAACAATAACAATATTTAACAAAACCATCTTTAAATGACGGTCTGCCAAGCAAATACGAAGCAGTAATTGAAGTAGATGGTGAATATTCTCCGGAATAATCATTTAAAGATGTTTTTGTTACATGTTGTTATCATTTTTGTTGAATAAAATTTGTTGAAAAACGCCCCTTCACACAACGTGAACTGTGCAACTGAATACACATATAATATATATTATACAATATATTTATATACTACACAATGGAAAACACATATACCGAATATGCCGTAAAATAAATTTATATACTGTATAGCAGAATACACATTTATGATATATAATATACAATATGCTTAAATGCTATACAATAGAATTCAAATATATAATACAAGGGAATACACATATACTGTACAGTAGAAGGCACATTTAATAGATATACCATTCGATATAGTTATATACTATACGATAAAGTAGTTACACATATACAAAGCAATAGGACAAGCAAAGTCAAAACAAACCAGAGCGTAAGTCATGCCCACAGAGATACGCATAGCTGTGAAGTGAAAACAATCAATGTATACAAGACTACTGAAGAAAAAAAAAAAAAAAATATTATAATCAAACGAGAAAGAAAAACGAAATAGGACTCAACCCGTCTGTATAGAAAACATTGGACCCTAAAGCGTCGCCGAATGTTTTCATTATCGACTAACTCCCGAGAGTCAATTTTTTCAATATGGCTGACCTACCCCACCAACCGAAATTATTCGATTTCGGAATTGTTAGCGTTGTTCTATTTTAAATAACGTTCTGTAGTTCTATAGCATGATTGGATTAGGTTTGTGAAGTGGTGCTGTTTGGAGCGTAACGAGTTGGCTCGAGGGTATATATATATATATATATATATGTATTAAAAAAAAATATCTATATATGTGTGAGAGCTTGTTTGTGAGTGAGTGAGTGAGTGAGTGTGTGTGTGTGTGTGTGTGTCTGTGTGTGCATACTTATGCATGCAGGTGTGTACGTGTGTGTATATATTTATATATATGCATGTCTCTCTCTCTCTCACTATCTTTTGCTATCTCTCTCTATATATTTACATATGTTATATATATATATATATATATATATATATATATATATATATATATATATATATATATATATATATATATGTATATATATACACACACAGAGACATACACACGCACATACGTATATACAAGAATAATATAATTTATAAGATATACCTGATATATGTGTATATATAAAACATACATAATACACACACACACACACACACACACACACACACACACACATATATATATATATATATGTACATATATTTATGTCTTTATACATGCATATATATACATATATATACATACATACATATATATGTGCATATTATATATATATATATACATATATATACATACATACGCATACATATGTAC
>NC_142935.1:58005366-58007866 GCF_046866305.1 Octopus bimaculoides
TAAATATATGTTTGTATATATGCCTGCATGTATACACACACACACACGCACGCACACACACACACACAGATATCAAGATAAAATTCGTATGAGACTGCAGACTTAATTATCTGTTTTGCGTGTTACGTACACAATCAATAGTGGTGAAATAAAGATTCATTACGTATGTATGTGTGTGTGTGTGTGTGTGTGTGTGTTCGTGTGTGTGTGTGTGTGTATGTGTGTGTGTGTATTTATGTATATGTTAAGTATTTACCTTTGTTTGTTACACGATCGTATTCACTGCGTTACTTGTCTCAGAGACATTCTCCTTATAGTTCATGTATGCAAAAATATGGTTTGAATTGGGTTCTGAATGACGTCATCAGATTGCAAGACACGTGTTTTCACCTCGTTGCGCTCCATCATTTATAGAGACCGCTTCAGTCGTTCATAGCCCGGCGAAAACTGCTGTTGTTAAATGTAAACAATAAAAAATAATCTTGCTGGCGTATGCAAAGTCTAATCAAGCGGTATTTAATTTGGTACATGCACATGGAGAAGCGTTAAACTAATGCAGTTCATATTCATATTTAATACACTCAACACTCACAAGTTCTCCCTGAAATAACCTTTAATTACTGTATAACATACAGCATGTGTTAAATGCATACTCTATTACGATACGTCTACGTATATATATGTACAACCATGTATATACTTTTTTTTCTACAAATTATCAATTTCTATCAAATATCATTTGCGCAGGCGTGAGTGCGTGATAAGAAGCTGGCTTCCCAACCACATCGTTGCACGTGGCACTTTAGGCAAGTGTCTTCTACTATAGCCTAGAGACTATCAAATCCTTGTGAGGAGTAGATCTGGTAGACAGAAACTGAAAGAAGTCTGCCCTCTGTATATATATATATATATATATATATATATATATATATATATATATATATATATATATATAGGCCTGAAATTTGGTGTATAGAGGCTAGTTGATTACATCGACCCCAGTGCTTGACTGGTATTTATTTTATCGACTCCGAAAAGATAGAAGGCAAAGTCGACCACGGCAGAATGCTCGGAACTGACAAAATGCCACAAAGCATTTTCCCCGGAGTGATAAAGATTCTGCTTGCACGTCGCCTTTAGGATTCAAATTTTGGCACAAGGCCAGCAGGTTTGAGGAAGGGAGTAAATCGATTAAATCGACCCCAGTGTACAACTGGTATTTATTTTATCGAGCCCGAAAGGATCCCGATGGAATTTGAGCACAGAACCCAAAAGTCTACCCCGATGGAATTTGAACTCACAACGTAAAGACAGATTTAATGCCGTATGGCATTTCGCGTGGTTTGCTCACTATTCTGCCAGCTCACCGCCTTAAATAATGATGATGATGATATGTTCTTTTACTTCACCTCTAATTGCAATTACATACATTATCGTTCATGCGTGCAAAATATGAACATTAAGACGAGGGGCTCAGAAAAAGCATGTGAGGGTAAGACAAACAAGTTATATAAAACAAGAGGGGATAGGTCAGGGACTTTTTACAAAGGAAGCACTTTAAAAAAAATGTCTTTTTAAAATAATAAGGAAATAAATTAAATAACAGCAAAAGAAAATAAATAAAACAAAGTTATTTAAAAAGTATATATATTTCATGTTTCCCGCCCATACAGCATCGGGTTAAAACACTCCCTTCTCCCAGCTCTGAGCCTACCTGTCACTGCACCGTTTATACTACAGTCTGGTTCTTGTAAACATTATCTGCGTGGGACGTGACGTAAAGCATTCCGCGATCTTTGGATATTCCTACTCCAATTTATATAAAGGCGACGAGCTGGCAGAAACGTTAGCGCGCCGGGCGAAATGCTTAGCGGCATTTCGTCTGTCTTTATATCCTGAGTTCAAATTCCACCGGTGTCGACTTTGCCTTTCATCCTTTCGGGGACGATAAATTAAGTACCAGTTGCGTTCTGGGGTTGATCTTATTGACTGGCCCCTTCCCCCAAAATTTCGGGCTTTTTGCTTCGAGTAGAAAAGAATGTATAATAATACAGTAATATTAGTTTCTATCAGAAACCTATCACAAATATGTTTATCATATTCCCCCCTTATTTGCTGTTCACTGATAGCAATAGCTATGGCATCTCATTTCTTCTTCTTCTTCTTCTTCTTGTTCTTCTTGTTCTTGTTCTTCTTCTTGTTCTTCTTGTTCTTCTTGTTGTTGTTGTTGTTGTTGTTGTTGTTTTTCTTCTTCTTCTTCTTCTTCTTCTTCTTCTTCTCCTCCTCCACCTACTCCACCTTCTCCTCCTCCTCCACCACCACCTCCTCCTCCCCCCCCTCCCCCTCCTCCTCCCCCCCTCCTCCTCCTCCTCCTCCTCCTCCTCCTTCTTCTTCTTCTTCTTCTTCTTCTTCTTCTTCTTCTTCTTCTTCTTCTCTCTTTCGAACGTACATGGATTGCATTAGGTCTTAGTCTTCTTGCTACGTCCGTCTTACACGCCTT
>NC_142935.1:58012866-58035366 GCF_046866305.1 Octopus bimaculoides
CCATACAAACAGATATATACATACACATACATGTACGAATGGGTTGGCGTGTTTCAGTAAATCACGCGGTTATTTGTGCACACATATACCCCCAACACACTCGCTAGGCCAATATGTAGAAAAAAATCTCACTCGCTCAATAATAATCATTATCAAAATAATAAAAGTGTAAAAATGAAACATATCAGTGCGTGTGTATATTTAAGGCTATAATGGCTCAACCAAAATACAAACATTGTAGTTTCAACACATCTCAGATTGGAGTATTCTATTTTTTTGCCCACTCCTTTCGGTATATTTTTTATTCTTGTGTGTGTGTGTGTGTGTGTGTGTGTGTGTGTGTGTGTGAGAGTGTGTGTGTGTGTGTGTGTGTGTGTGTGCGTGTATGTGTGTGTGTGTGTAATTTACTATTTATCCTATGTTGAGTATTTTCTTTGTTGAGGTGGGCAAGGAAGGAGAGATGTTTACTAGTTGCTATTGTTTGTTTTCCTATTGATTTGTTATTGTTTTATAACAGTTATGTTGTTGTTATTGCTGCTGATGACGTCTTTGTTATTGTTGTTGCTGTTGCTGTCGGGGGCGGGGCGGGGCGTTGGCGATTGCAGTGGTATTGGTTGGTGTTGGTGGCGATGATGGATATGGGATTGTTGGTGACGGCGGCGCTGCCGTCCGTAGTGGCGTCTTTCGTAGTCGAAGTCACCGTTATTTTTGTTGCTCTTCTTCTTCTTCTTCTTCTTCTTAATGGTGACGGTGGTGGTGGCTGGGGTTTTGGTGGGGGCGATGGAACAAAACAAAGGAAGTAACGTTTGCTGTAAAAGTGTTCACCATTTTGTTTCCTTTCTGGAAAATAGATGCGTTGCACTGGTAATGGGCACGGGGGTAACGGTGGGAGTAGAATTGGTTGAGTGCTAGTGGTAGGAGTGATAGTGGTGGTGATGGTGGTGGTGATGGTGGTGGTGGTGGTTGTGAGGGCAATGGTGGCTGATGACCGCGATGGCGGCGATGGTGATAGTAATGCTGGTGGTGGTGGTGGTGGTGGTGATGGTGGTGATGGTGGTGGTGGTGGTGGTGGTGGTGGTGGTGGTGGTGGTGGATGTTGTGGTGATGTTTTGGTTTGTGTGTATTTCTGAGAGAGAGACAATGTGTATGTGTGTGTTTGTGTGTGTGTGTGTGTGTGCGCGTGTGTATGCCTGTGTGTTATGAGTGTACACACATGTATGTGTGTTGTGAGACCATGTGTGTGTGGATGCGGTTGGTGTATGGAGAGGGGGGGGGGGGCTACGTTGAAGTAGTTTCTTGGTCGCTTTGTGGTGATGGGACGCTAATGAGGGTTGGTATGAGTGGTAATGGTGGTGATGGCGGTGGCGGCGGCGGTGGTAGTGGTGATGGTTTATAAATGTACATTAGTATTCAGAACGTAGTAGTAGTAGTAGTAGTAGTAGTAGTAGTAGTAGTAGTAGTAGTAGTAGCAGGGGAGGAGTAGTTGGAGGAGGAGTCTGGAATATGTTTACACTAGTACTGTTGCTTAGAATGATGATGATGATGATGATGATGATGATATAGTAATGATGCTGATGTGAACAATGATGTGGATAACGATGATGATGATAGTGTTGCTGGCTGGTGCTGGTAATTGCCGTACTGCTGCTTTGCGGTGGTGGTGCTGCTGTTGGGGGGGGGGTGATATTGCTGTGTCTTGGTGCGTAGAGGACCGACTATAATGGCGTTGTAATAATGGCGGTGATCGCAGTGGCAGTGGCAGTTGTAACGGCGAAATTGTGATGGTGTTGGAGGTAGTATATATAATGATGTTTGCTCTGATTGTATTGGGTTGTCCGGAAAGTTCGTGCCGATTTTTAAGGTGGGGGGAAAAAAAGGTCAAAAAATATTTGCCATTACATTTTTAAATCAACCAAATATGAACCATTTTGTTGCACAATGCGTCTCCATTTTTTCCTTTAACTTGAAAATACCCTCTTCCCAGAATTGAGGTGGTTTCATGGCAAATGAGTCCAAAGGTAAGCTACTATAAATCGGCACGAACTTTCCGGACAACCCAATATATTGAATCATCTGTGATAGCTGTTGTTTTCGTCGCTGTTTGTTCTTGTTGTTGTTGTGAGACTATTACAAGTTGTCTTTGTTGCCGCCATCATTGTTGTCGTTGTTGTTACTGTCTTTTAGCCCCACGCCAGCCAGTCCTAACCTATCATGTCTATGATCAAACACATTCCGTCCATGACCATCCTATATTTTCTTTGTGTACTAAGGAACTCAGGATCACGTTACACAACGCATGCCTTTTCTTAAGGCAGTGTAATTTGAGAGCGATTTGGCTGTTGTTTCTAGCAAGTCGAACGACCGCGTAAAGATACCTCTTGTTAACTCCCGATGGTGTTGGTAGTGATGTTAGTGTTGATGGTGGTGACGGTGGTGGTGGTGGATGCTGGTTGGTGACGTTGTCCGGGGTGAAGGTGCAATGGGTCTGCACAGTGAGGGGCGGCAGTGGTGGCGCAGGTAACGGCGGAGGGGTTTAGTTCAGAGATAGGGATAAGGGAAGAGATATCTCTGCTGATAGGAAGATGTCTGGTCTAATGGTTTGTGGGTGTGTCCACAATGGTTGACTGGCGGCGGAAGGTTGGCGGCGGCGGCGGCAGCAGTGGTGGTGGTGGTGGTGGGGGGGGACGTACGAAACGAAAACATGTGTGAGGGGTGGTGTGACGTTTAGAATTGTGTCTGTGGTATGTCGTGATGTATGCACGGCTAGAGAACAGTGATGGTGCGTGTGGAAGATGGGGCTTATTGTAATAATGATTATGTGTATGTGTAGGTGGTAATAGCGCTGGTGGTGGTGGTGGCGGCGGTGGTGGTGGTGGTGGTTCTGATGGTGGTATCGGTGGTGGTGGTGGTGGTGTCGGTGGTGGTGGTGGTGGTGGTGTCAGTGGTGGTGGTGGTGTCGGTGGTGGTGGTGGTGGTGGTGGACGCTGTGTAGTGTATGAGTGGTAGGGGACGAGACATGAGTGGTACGGTGTGGCGTGTTGTGTTGTGGTGCGGTGTGTGTGACGTCAGCGAATGGGGTGAAACTGATAGGGGCCCTGTGGCAATAATTCTTCTTAGCGCCACACATTTTTTTGTTTTGTTTTGTGTTTTAAGCCAAGGTATTTAAATCAACAACTATAAGCGCAGAAACAACAACAACAGCAACAGCAACATTAGCACCGCTAACAACAATAGTGGTGGCTATAAACACGATAAAAGCAATAATAGCTAGCAATATGAAAAGAATAAAATGCTGCAATTATAAAACAATGGCGGCAACAAACAACAAGAATAACACCAGCAGCAGCAACAACAACAATAACAACCATTGGCAGCAACGAAAACAGCAGCAGCAACAGCCATATCAAATAAAAAAAACAACAGCAACTCATGAGGAATAACGTTGACTGATGAGAGAGACATCGAGTTATCTTCTCCTTGTTGCTGGTGACGTTGCTGTTGTTGCGGTGGCTGTTGTTGTTGTTGTTGTTGTTGTTGTTGTTGTTGTTGTTGTTGTTTAGCTGCAGATCGACACCAACGACTAGGCGTATGATTGGAGATATTTCCAGCCGTGACAATCTCGTCTTGTTCTTTTTTTTTCTTTTTCGTTTTTCTTTTTTCTTTTTTTTATTTATTATTGGTCATGTCACTAGTTTATTTCACAGGTGGAGGAATGATTATAATAGGATTAGAAGAAAGAAAGAAGGGAAGAAAGAAAGAAAGGAAGAAAGGAAGGAAGGAAGGAAAAAAAGAAGGAAGGAAAAAAGAAGGAAAGATAGAAAGAAAATGCATTCAGAATTACCACTCTTAGTCACAATTGCGCTATTTCAGTTCTCTCTCTCTCCCTCCCTCTCTCTTTCCCTCCTTATCTCTCTCCCTCTCAGTCTGTCTTCGTCTCTCTCTCTTCGTCTCTCTCTCTCTTCGTCTCTCTGCCTCTCCCTTTCTCTCTCTCTCTCTCTCTCTCTCACTTTGCCCCTTTCTACCGTTTCTATCATGGCCTCTATTCCTCAGAGTTGACCAGGTACATGCCTTCACTATTGAAATGTTCTTGACCCGATGAAGACGCGTTGCAAAGTGGTCAGGGGTGTTCACCTCACGATCGAAAGGTCGTGAATTCGATTGCTGGCAGTGCATTGTCTCCTTGATCAAGACGCTGTTTTTCGCTTTGTTCCAGTCCACTCGGCTATCAAAACCTGTAATTCAAAGAGCCGGCCTCGTCACATTCTGTGTCATACTGAATCTCCCTGAGAACTTCATTAAGGGTACGTGTGTATGTGGTGTGCTCAGCCACTTGCACGTTAATTTCACGAGCAGGCTGTTCCGTTTAATTGGATCAACTATAACATTCATCGTCGTAACCGACGGAGTGCCGGATTTTTCTTTTTCTTCTTTTTTTCAGTTCTTGACCCGTTTATTTCTCATCCTACTATCACCCTTGTTTATTTAACCTCCACGAGGCACCTCATTAACTATCCACTACGTCCAGTCTCTCTTTATTTCCTACTAAAATGTCAGCTCTTTGGAATTCCCACTCAGCTTAGGTCTCTCCTATAGGAGTTAACTTACAAAGAATCAAGGAGTAACATTAATGGTATCAATATCAATGTACGGTAAGTAGCTTGCATACCAACCACATGGTTCCGGGTTAAGTCCCACTGCGTGGCACGTTGGACAAGTGTCTTCTACTATAGCCTCGGGCCGACCAAAGCCTTGTGAGTGGATTTGGTAGACGGAAACTGAAAGAAGCCCGTCATATATATATATATATATATATATATATATATATATATATATATATATACATACATGTGTGTGTGTGTGTGTGTGTGTTTGTGTTTGTCCCCCCAACATCCCTGGACAACCGATGCTGGTGTGTTTACGTCCTCGTAACTTAGCGGTTCGGTAAAAGAGACCGATAGAATAAGTACTAGGCTGCCAAAGAATAAGTCCTGGGGTCGATTTGCTCGAATAAAGGCGGTGCTTCAGCATGGCCACAGTCAAATGACTGAAACAAGTAAAAGAGTAATATCACAGGTCTAGGAAGGTAGTTAGCTGGCAGAATGGTTAGCATGCAGAGCAATATGCCTGAGTTCAAATTCCGATGAGGTCGACTTTGCCTTTCATCCTTTCGGGGTCGATAAATTAAGTACCAGTTGCGTACTAGGGTCGATCTAATCGACTGGCCTCCTACTCCAAAATTTCGAGCCTTGTACCAAAACTTTGAAGGAACTATCGCTGGGTAGGGCGAGCTGGGTAGGATCGTTTATGTCTCGGAGAAAATACATTACGACTTTTTTTTTTTGTTGTTTTCCAAAAATTTTACGTTCTGTACTCAAATTCCACCGAAGTCAACTTTGATTTTTCATCTCTTTTGGAATCAATAAAATAACGTATTTATCAAGTACCGGGGTCGACGGTATTAACTAATCCACTTCTTAAAATTTCTGGGCATGTGCCTAGAACAGAAAGCATTATTCTTGTTTTCCAAAATATTCATTCATAACCTTTTTTCATAATCTTTTCTTTTTCCATAATCTTCTTCTTTATCATCATCATCTTCTTCTTCTTCTTCTTCTTCTTCTTCTTCTTCTTCGTCTTCTTCTCCGTTTTATCTTTCTAATTTTCTTTCTTACCGTTCTCTCGTTTCTATTTCTTTTCTTCACTTATTAATTGTACGTCTGCTAGAGCTACTGCTGCTGCTACTACTACTACTATTACTACCACTACTACTACTACTACTACTACTGCTGCTGCTGCTGCTGCTGTTATTACTCATTATTTCATTTCGGGCTATTGAGAGAACTGTTAGTACCAGTTATATTCGGTGATCAGTTGACAATATTCTGCTCCTAAATATTCATGGCATTATATCAATGCAAACAAACGTCATCAACGTCATCACCATCATTGCTATATTAGTCAACAAGGAATCCTGCAAGTGAGAATAGAAATAACAGCGAAATTCCCCTCAAATAAAATGCACGTAATCTTAAAACGTAAAGGATACATTCGGTAATATAATCTGAGGTACCACTGTAAAGATGAATTGGTCAAATGTGGAATGCCCTTGACCATAGTCCAACTCTACCAAGGTTCACGATAACTTTATTATTTACATTAGACGGATATTTGTTCTCATCTTGTTTGTTGTTAACACAACGTTTCGGCTGATATACCCTCCAGCCTTCATCAGGTGTCTTGGGGAAATTTCGAAATTAGGTTCTCATTCCTAAGGTATTTTTCGATGTTATTGCTATAATTATAATTATTATTATTATTATTGTTCAGATCACTGCTTGGAATCGAACTCGGAATCTTGGGGTTAGTAGTCCGCGCTCTTAACCACTACGCCATATGCCCGATGAGGACAAATATCCGTCTAATGTAAATAATGTACATAATACCTCATTTCTTAAATATAGAAATTTATCATTGTTTATATTGCAGTATCATTAGCATGCCGGGTGAAAATACTTACTGCTATTTTGTCTATCTTTACGCTCTGAGTTCAAATTCCGCCGAGGTCGACTTTGCCTTCCATCCTTTCAGGGTCGATAAATTAAGTATCAGTAAAACATGGGTCGATGAAATCGACTAGTCCCCTCCCCAAACATTTCAGGCCTTGTGCCTTTAGTAGAAAGGATTATCAAGGCGGTGAGCTGGCAGAATCACTAGCTGGCACGCCGGGCGAAATGCTTAGCGATATTTCGTGTGTCTTCGTGTTCTGAGTTCAAATTCTGCCAAGGTCGACTTTGCTTTTCATCTTTTCGGGGTTGATAAAATAAGTACCAGCTGAGTACTGGGGTCGATGTAATCGACTATTTCCCTCCCCCAAATTTCAGGCCTTGTGCCTATAATAGAAAGGGTTATTATTATTATTATTATTATTATTATAATTATTATTATTATTGTTATTATAGTTCAATGTTTAGAGTGCAGTGAAGTATAAGAAATATCGTGACCGCCACCGCCAATTTTATCATCTTCATCATCATCATCATCATCATTATCACTATCAGTGTCCTAACTACAAACAAAATATCAAGTGATAAATAAAATTGTAAAACAAAACGAAAGAAAAAGATAAATAAAATTGTAAAAAAAAACAGAAAATTAAATGAAACAAAACAAAAATGAAAGCAAAGTTGAAAATATCCAGAAGACATTTTAAAACACTAGTAAACACACGCAAACAAATGAATGGAGGTACAGGAGGTGATATGGGGTGGGGGTGGAACAAAAAAAAAAATATCCCCCCCCCCAAAAAAACCGTAACACAAAGAAACAGATCAGATTCCTCCCGCTAGTTACCACCCATCTTTTTGTTCCACCTCTGCCAAACAAATCCACCCCCGCCACAATCTTCACCACTACCGACGCCTTTGTTCCAGCCATTGGCACCGTCAGTGCCATAATCATTCATGGAAGAAGAAAATTACTAATACTTGTGGACTTTTTTTTTTAAGTGAAAAGTCGTAAATTAAGTTAGAATGGAGTACTAGTAGCTATAGAAGTAATGTAATTATCGGAAATATAATTATGAGAATTAAGGCTTCTGGTTTTAAAGCTAATCGATTTGGTGATTCTGTTAGTTTTTATATCGATCTCGTCTCGGCTAGATATTTTCATGGCTTTCTGACGTTGTTGTTGTTGTTAACGTTGGTTTTGTTGTTGCTGTCGCTGTTGTTCTTGTTGTCTGTGGCGTTCGTGTTCCTGTTGGTGGTGGTGATGGTGGTGGTGGTTTTGTGATGGTGGTGGTCGTCTTCGTGCAGTATATCTTAATGTGGTGGCTGTTTTTGTTTATTTGAATGTGTTTGATATCATCAATTCACCTTTTCATCATGTTCATCGATGCTTGTTATCTGTTTAGTGTCATTTTAGTGATACACACACACACACACACACACACACACACACACACACACAGAGACACACACACACACACACACACACATATATATATATGTATATATATATATATATATATATATATATATATATATATATATATATATATATATATATATATATATGTACGTTTGTGTGTGTGTTTGTGTGTGTGTATATGTGTGTGTGTGTATATACACGTGCATGTGTGTATTTATAAGCATATACATATATACCCATATATGTATGTCTTTATATATATATATATATATATATATATATATACATACACGCCCCATTCCCCTCACACACACACGCACGCACACAGTGGGTGAGAGAAAATGGTAGAGAGAAAAATGAAGACAGAATTATATACTTAATTGTGATGGTTAAAATAAACCACTGAACTAAAAGTTTAGACATAAACAATGCATACATACACATTTTTATACATACGTAAATACATGCAAATATACACACGCAAAAACGTGCTATTGCTTTTGTGCGTGTATGTGTGTGTGTGCGCACGTCATAGAAAGGCTTTTTAAAACTCAGGCCGCCTACATATAAATACACACTCACATATACATACATACATACATGCATACATACATACATACACATATATATGTATGTATACATACATATATATATGAATGTATGTTTGTATGCATTATATATATATATATATATATTTGCGTATGCATGGTAGATACACACAGACACATATATATGCATTCAAGTGCTTATGCACACATATGTATATACATACATAATTATATATATATATATATATATATATATATATATATATATATATATATATATATATATATATATATATAATCATATGCACATATAAAAAGAGAGTGCGTAGACAGACATATTGGCCACCATAGATAGATAAATAGATAGATTGATAGATAGATAGATAGATAGATAGATAGATAGATAAATAGATAGATAGATAGATAGATAAGATCATTCGTTTAGGATAATTTCGTCAGCGTTTATAGCTGCTGATATCATCTCATCTGTACAACATATTCTACTACCAATTATTTTGAGTGATTTCTCATCTGTTCAGATTAACATATGCATCAAATCTATTGATCGATATCACATCTGTTCAGTATTACTTGATATCACTAATGTTTATATAGAATAAGAAGACATAAGCTGTCCCATGGACTTAAGCGACATCAGTGAATTTTCAAAAAACCTTCAACCCGGTAATGGAAATCAGGTTTTCGCTCGCAGATGAAAGAAAAAAATCCCTTATTGCTTCACAGAAATCAAAAATTTCTCAGGGGCACACATTGTTTTCGTTTTTTTTTAAATTTATTTATTTATCTTTTATTTCTACATTTTTTTGGTCTCAGTGGAGGGGAAGGTTTGGGCGAATGTTTTATTGGCCACATAAGAATATATTATATTATATATATATTCATATATATATATATATATATATATATATATATATATATATATATATATATATATATATATATATATATATATATATATATACATATATATATATATATATATATATATATATATATATATATATATATAAAGATAGAGAGAGAGAAAGATACATATATATATGTATATATATATATATATATATATATATATATATATATATATATATATATATATATATATATATACAAATACGCTATATATATATATATATGTAAGTACATTAGTTAGAATGCTAACATACTTTTTAATGTAGTGCGCAAGACTACTTCAGTTAAAAGTCAATACCTGTTATTGTTTAAAAAAAAATGCTTAGCAAAACCCGAATTGTAGGAGGAAGATAATCTTTCATTCCCGCCAATTCCCCTAACCCAAAATGGGACACACCCGCGTTCTTATAATTGAAAACAGGTAATGTGCTAAATGGGTGAATATTCTGATCTTTTTACTAGATACAGTGATGGCTCTGTATGTTTTGGTCTTTCTTATTAGAATCAGGGCCGGTGTCAAATTATTGAGAGCCCTAAACCGACCCCACAGTATGTGTCCTCTTCCAACCCTACAACGAATATCTTCTCGCTATCCTATAATGAAAGCTTACCTCTTCCTTCTTTTCAAAATTTTTTTTTTGTTTTTTTTTCACTATTCCCTCCGACTATCCCGAAAAATCATACTCGACCCGCAAGTAAGAAATCTGTACTTATAGCGGCAATCTGTTACAGGACAAAATTTGAAATATTTCATGCCAAATCATGTGACAGATCAAATCATCACACATCCCCCTCTCGCCTCACACCTTCACTAACCATTCTTTGTACCGGAAGTAACCCCTGTTCTCTTTATTAATACGCTTTAGTGTTTTCCATTGCATTATGACATTATATGTAAGTTATTTGTAGAGAGCTTGAGTTTAACTAGCGTCCTAGGCGATCGCCTTGTTTGCTTGGTGCATAGCGCAGCCCTGATTAAACTTCTCAAGGAAGCAACACCTTTGACAGCTTGTGTCTGTAATCTTCTGATTATCTCTATATTTTCTGGCTTTGTGAATCTCAGCTTCTCAAGCTTGGTACTGAGGCTCCAGTAATTATTGATACAAATCTAAACTTATAGTCTGAGTGGAGTAGTAACCGATTTCTCATTAGTTCAGCATGGATGTTTTCTTAACACTCGTAAACCTTCTGCTGACATCTGCTGGGCATAGTTTCTTTTCTCCGGCTCAAATTATTGTCTCTTCTGTTATGTTTGCATTTTATTGACGTCATCACAGCAACCTTCAGCCACTAATCTTTCGAATTAAGTGTGATTATACCCTCCACATTATCGTAGCTTATTACATTTGTCTTTCAGGAGCATTCTTTCTATATGCACCATTACAGATTGCTTTAATCATGGCACCATGACTCATAGATAGGCAATACCATAAGGACAGTTTCGGGCAACAACTTATGACGTGGATGACATTCCCAATGTTCGTTCCACAAAACACGCATCAGTTATTGCATCTTTTTCCCTTTTGTGCAATGCATCACTTACTTTGTGGCTATTTCCTGCCTTTGTATTACAAAAGCATATCTTTGTCTTTATTTATTTCAGTCATTAGACTACGGTCATGCTGGAGTACTGCTTTTTAGTCGAACGAATCGACCCCAGTACTAATTTTTTTTTTTAAAGCCTGATGTTTGTTTTATTAGTCTTTTTTGCCGAACCGCTTTTACCAGCACCGGTTCTCAAGCGATGGTCTGGGACAAACACAGACACAAACACACACGCGCGCGCATATATATATATATATATGTGTGTGTGTGTGTGTGTGTGTGTGTGTGTGTGTGTGTGCGCGTGCGTGTGTTTGTGTGTGTATGCATGTATATATACATATGTATATGTATATATTTATTCATTTATTTACCAAGGCTTAAATTTCCCATAGGAGGGAGCAGCCAACAAGACACTCACCAGGCATTCCATTCATTTCTCTCCTCATATATATATACATATATATATATATATATATATATATATATATATATATATATATATATATATATATATATATATATATATATATACGACGGGCTTTCAGGTCTGTTTACCAAATCCACTCACAAAGCTTTGGTGGGCTCGAGGGTATAGCAGAAGACACTTGCTCAAGGTGCCATGCAGTGGACCTGAACCCGGAACTTATCCATTACACATCCATGCCTGCGCCTATCATTCAAAGTGAGAACTAGTATCCTGGTTGTTAGTGTACGGTGGACTTCTGTGATTGTCAACGTTAGAGTCACTTTGAAACCTCTTTGGAATATCAGCCCAGCATGACCTTTTGCTCGTGTGTACACAGCCTTTCTTCTGATGATCCGTTGCAGCAGAGTTGTACAAGTTTTCTGGGTGTATATGCTTGGCCATCACTCAGGGAATACTTTCTGAAACGCTTTATTCCAACTCTCATGATGTTCTCGGCCCCACATATGCAGATATGATCTGTGGCAGGACATTGGGGTTTGAGCGCTATGTAGATATAATCGAAGGGATATGATGAGGCATTCAAAGGCTATTTGTATTGATGTTAAGTGTCTGCCTCCCTTGTTCTCGTTTTTAAGTAAAGCCTCCTTCGTCACTTTTGATGTGGAAGTATGCATGCAAGCATGTATGCATTTATGCAAGTCTGTATGAGCGTCAGCGCCCCAGTACATACATATATGCATCCATCCATCCATCCATCCATCCATCCATCCATACATACATACATACATGCTTACAAGCATGTGCGTGCGCATGATGACACTAAGGTCAGGTCAAATTGTGACATATCGTTATTGAATACGAACTTTGACATGGAGTAAAAGTTAATTCCACACGTCATGCGTCAGTCTTAACATTATATTACTCTCGGGCCTTGGGAACGAGGCTTTCTAGAGAGATAGAGAAACAGACAGACGGGCGGGCAGGCAGATAGACAGACAGACGGACATGCGTAACGAGACTCTGTGGTCATATTATAAATGAGATCGTGTGGAGATGTGAATGTTTGATAGATGTTGACAAGCTGTACTACATTAACTGGAACATCCGACTCATCGATTGAAACAACCGAGACCGTCACACGCAACTACCATACACACACGCGCGTGTACATACACTCAAGCTAACACACACATATACAGTACAGTGTGTAGTCATAACACACATTATATGCATATACACATAAATAAATATAGGATCAACGAACACAGCTTTTCCCCCATACACTAACAGAAAGATGAGCCAAGAGTGAGTCTCTACGCAGCTGACATGCTAGAAATAGCAGTTAAATATTTTTTCTGCTGTCACCTTACTATTTGGATTGTTTGGTCCTGGGTTCCTTGCATAGAGGAAAAAACCATGTCGGTCATATCTGTAATGCCTTCGATCACAGGGTTGATCGACAGGGGCTTATCTGGGATTAAACAACGACTATGCCAAAGAGTACATAGACAATACAAACACAGACACACCGCATATTTGTGAAGATCTAAGATACACACACGGACGTAGAATAATGTGAAGGCATTATGTGTGTGTGTGTGTGTGTGTGTGTGTGTGTGTGTGTGTGTGTATGTATACAGGGTGGCCCAAAAGTAGGTTTACAGTTATTCAACTATCTCTTTCGCATTCGCATATTAACAGTTTAGATCTAAATTAGAAATAAAATATGAAACCATTATTTTATACTAAATTAGTTAATTTTGTCAAGCTCCCTTTTCAGTCTGTACGATAGAAATTTAAATGTAATAAAATGTTTTAAAACAAATTTAAAGTGCCTACGTGATAACTGTAAACCTACTTTTGGGCCACCCTGTTTATATATATATATATATATATATATATATATATATATATATATATATATATATATATATATATATATATATACACGGAGCATTATACATTGACATTATGCACAAACACATATACATGTAGATTATATTTTGTAGACACGCAGTATAATGCGTAGACACTATATATACCCACATACAGTAGAATGTGTAGAGCTTATACATACAGACCGTATGCAGTGTTGACATCAAAACATCATACACACCCACTTATAGACATTATACGCACACAATTTATTATGTAGATATTACACACACACACAGAAAGTGAAGGTGACATTATCACTTAAGTATGAGGAACTTATACGCACACGCAGTATACATAATGTGCAAACATTACTCACACACACACACACACACACACACACACATACGCACACGCAAACACACACACATACAGACACACACTTATTCACTCATTTGCCCACGAGCACATAGTGTATGCTATGCAGATATAATACACACGCATACACACACATATTGGGTGTAGAGTTAAGGTTCAAAACAGAGTAAGAGAGGGGGTCGTTATAGAGAAATTTAAAGAATGTGTCATAATTTTTGAGTGAAGGTGACACATTATTACTTGAGTACCGGGATCTTATTGGGGGTAAGATGAAGAAATGGGGGTTGGTTGTGACATTGGAGGTCTAGGGCCTTTACAAGGTGACATATCATTAATGAAACTGTGATTGAAGAATGTAGTGGTAATGGTGGTGATGCTGGTGATAGCGGTGATGGTGGTGGGGGTGGGGGTGGTGATGGTAGCGGCGGCGGCGGCGGCGGCGGCGGTGGTAGCGGTGATGGTGGTGATGGTATGGTCGGCATGGTGGTTCCGGTGGTCATCGTAATGGTGGCGGTGGCGACGGCAGCAGAGAAAGTAATGAAATTCGTGTGTAAGGGGGAAGGTTAGGCGAGAAGAGCAGAAATACAAGAGCGGAGAGAAAACGTAAGAGCGTGACGAATAAATAAATAAACATGTGTATATATACATACATACATACATACATACATACATACATACATATATATATATATATATATATATATATATATATATATATATATATATATATATATATATATATATTCACATGCACACACACACACACACACATGAGCTCACACACATACAGACATGCACACAATTCATATGCATACGGTGATGTACCTAGAAGTATAAACACACTAATGTATATAACGAGCATGTATATATATATGTGCTTGTGCGAGTGTGTATATACATATACATACGTATGTATGTGTGTGTGTGTGTATATATATATACACACACACACACGCATACACGTATGCATAATGCATATATATGTATAAATAGGGTTTGGACAAAACAATGGAAACACCTTGAAATTTCAAACAAATTTATCTTAATATGGGGTAGGAACGCCTTTTGCAGTAATTACAGCTTGAATTATACGAGGTATGGACTCGTACAGCGATTGAACTGTTTCCAAATGTATTTTTGTCCATTCTTCAGCTAAAACAGTCTCCAGTTCTTGTAGTGATGATGGTGGAGGATATCGACTCCTTACTTGTTTTTCTAAAATGCACCATAAATGTTCAATAATATTGAGATCTGGGGGCTATGGTGGCCAGATAAGATGTTCAACTTCACAAGAATATTCCAGTAACAATTTTAGCTGTGTGAATTGGCGCATTATCATCCTGAAAGGTTGCGTTTCCCTCCGGAAACAGTTCCGCAACCATAGTATGAATTTGATCAGATAAAATGCTTAAATAGTTTTGTCTATTAATTCTGCCATGAAGGGAAACCATTAGGCCGGCGGATTTCCAAGATATAGCACCCCCTCCACCAGATCATCACATGTTTAACAGTTGGAAGAAGGCAGTCTGGGTCAAATGCTTCTTTTGGCTGTCTCCACACGTATACTCCGCCAGTGGTCGGAAACAAGGTAAAAGATGACTCGTCCGAGAAAATAACATTCTTCCACTGCTCTGGGGACCAATTCCGTAGGTTTTTACTCCGCTCTAAACGCTTTGCAACGTTTGTTTTTGAAAGTAGAGGTTTTCTGATTGCAGCTCTCCGTGAATTCCGGCTTTGTGCAGTTCTTGGCGAACAGTTTTTTTGTGGAAACTGGGTTCTCCATGCGGTCATTTAGCTCTGCAGTAGTTTTGGGAGCTGTACTTTTGTGATCCTTTCTAACAATTCGCATAAGAGTCCGACGGTCCCTATCTGAAAGTTTTGGTTTTCTTCCGGATTTTTGTTTCGACGAGGAGGTTTTTCCCTCTTTCTCAAAGGCTGTCGTTACTTTCGAGACAGTACTTTTTGATACACCAAAGATTTCGGCTGCTTTTGTTACGCTAGTGCCAGCCATACGAGCACCAACAATTTGACCTCTTTGAAAGTCCGATAGATCTGTCATTTCGATGAATTTTAATTATTCTTTTCTGATGATATCTGAAAAGAAACAGCAATTTTAGCGAAACATATTAACCAACACTAATAATAAATCGAAAAACATAAAAATAAACAAAATTTTGACGGTTTTATAGATATTTCAAACTTTTGATGTTATGATGCTAGGTGTTTCCATTATTTTGCCCAATCACTGTATATATATATATATATATATATATATATATATATATATATATATATATATATATATATATATATATATATATATATATATATATATATATATACATATATATAAATACATACATACATATATATATATATATATATATATATATATATATATATATATATATGTATATATATATATAGATATATATATTACGGAAAAATTTGGATAACTACTGTTTTCACTTTGCTAAAGATTTTCTACTATTTGAAAATAATATGTATTCTTGTTTTTATACTATTCATTTGGTTCTTTATAGATTATTTTTAATAGATAACTTATTTAACACTAAATTATTTAGAAGTTATAGTTTCATTTCAACATAATATTAGAACTTCGATTTGTATAGTGTTGATATATTTTCGATTATTTTTGATTAATAATATTTGATTAATTATTAATCTTTATAGTTTATAATATCGTTAAAGTCTTTTTAAAATCAAAACTTTGTATATATATATAAAGTTTAATCTTTTATTCTTAATAATTTTTTCTTTCCTAATTTTTTCATTCATAATTTTTCCATTCATAATTTTTTCATTCATATTTTTTATTATTACGTTTGTAGAAATAAATAATCTTGTATTTTTCTATTATTCAATTGATCTTTAATTATAATTAAATAAACGTCTTTAGCTTTAAATAGTATAGCTTTAACTATTACACCGGTTAAATATGTACTAATTTTATCTTCATTATTATTTTAAACTTAAACTTCGTTCAACTTGTATTTAAAACAATGATAATTTAAAACAATGTTAATTTATGTAAGATGTTTTTTGTATATAATATACATGTTATTATAATGGATGAAGGGATGATTATTGAATGGTTATTATTTTGATATTATGATATTTTTAAAATAATTTTTCTATCTTTATATAATAAGTATTTCATATTAATTCATTTGGTACTTATTGTTGGTTGAGATATATATCTAATTATTGTTCTACTTACGATCTGACGAGTAGCTATATTTTTGAATAGAATTTATTTTCGATAATTTCAATTGATTTTAATCGATTTAAATTTCTTTTCTATTTGAAAATTGGTTATGAAACACGTGTAATCTTTTTATTATATTTATCTTATGATATTTACTTTACTTTATATTATACTCATTTATTGTGCTTTTAATTATTAATTTTTCTATATGTGATAGTGGATTTTCATCGATGAGTTCTTGAAAATTGGTTATTTTCCCTAAAACTATATATTTTATATATACTTTATCTATAAGGCTCAATTTAATATTAATTTTTTATAAATTGATTTTAATTGAGTTTTTTACCTGTAATTTTGGATTTTGTCCCTAATATTATTATTATATATATATACATACATATATATATATATATATATATATATATATAGATATATATATATAATTGTTCATAGAAAACCATGTAATCGTTACAAGAGATTCACCGCAAGAGATTTCACCGCAAAAAGTCTAAATTAGACTCCTTAGGGCTCGTACTCCTTGGTTATATATATATATATATATATATATATATATATATATATATATATATATATATATATATATATACATATACACACACACTTATACACACACGCACACATGTACATACATACATATGCTTCAAAAGATGAACAACGAAAGCGCTTACGCACAATGCGAAAACTCCTTTCAAAAACTTTCGTGATATTTTGGATTTCTTTTCAAAATCAATCTTTTTAAATAGTTAATGTCTTTAAAAAAATTCCTTAAGTATTGTGACTTTATGGAGTATTGTTTTACTCGAGATGCTGCACAGTAAGATCGAAAGAAAATCTTAGCTATGCAGTCATGCTTGTGCCCCCCCCCCCCCCAAAAAAAAACCTCACAGAAAAGAATTCGCACACAACAGATGACCATGCGAACTGGGACAATAAAAATGTGTAGAATCTTAAAGTATAAATGGGGAATGATTATGCAACATATGACGAAAATAACTTTATATCATTTTTTACGGTCTTGTTTTCGAACAGGTGGCCGGGCATAATATACACTGTAACTGTCATGAGGAAGACAAAAAAAAACCATACACACACGCACATACATAAAAACATACAGACATAACACATACGCACACACATACGTACATACATACACATACATATACACACAGACACAGATACATACATACATACAAACATACATACATACATACATACGTACATACATACATACAAGCATACATACATACAGGTGTGACGATGGATTACCATGAAACACTTGGATTACATATAAGCGTATCTAGTGCAAGTGTCAGATCTCCAAAGTTCGATCTGTCCCCTTTCTAACTATATCAGACATATAATTTGAAGATAAGCAACAAAAATTCAATAGGTTATAGCAGTACGTACGTTTCGTACAAGCTCCATTTATTCATGTAGTGAGAACACCACATAGAATGTACAATGAAAATGTACTCGTCAGCTGCATAATGGAATTTCATTTTAGAAAGTCATTTTGAAGATGTTTGCAAAAAATAAAACAAAAAGAGTAAGAGAAGAAAACATACCATCTCTTTTTCTTCTCTTACTTTTGTTTTTTGCAAACATCTTCAAAATGACTTTCTAAAATGAAATTCCATTATGCAGCTAACGAGTACATTTTCATTGTACATTCTATGTGGTGTTCTCACTACATGAATAAATGGAGCTTGTACGAAACGTACGTACTGCTATAACCTATTGAATTTTTGTTGCTTAACTTCAAATTTTATTCACCAAATCTCTTGATTTTGTTTTTGGTTTTTACCCTACCAAATTCTGGTGCCTCAAACATTTTAAGTACCACATTTAATCTTTTGATTAAATCTATATTATTATATCAGACATATATATCGCTTGATGACTCTACCGCGACAACCTTCCCAGGAATAGTAGGCGGCGAAAACGGGTGAATATTGCAAAAAATTTAGAGCTCTTTACACTCATACAGGAATTATCACCAACAAGTTGCTACGTAGGAATTCAGGTGTGGAAGCTTACTTCTCAACCACAAGGTCCCGGGTTCAGTCTCACTACGTGGCACCTTGGACAAGTGTCTTCTACTATAGCCTCGGCCCGGCCAAAGCCTTGTGAAGGGATTTGGCTAACGGAAACTAAAAGAAGCCCGTCATATATATATATATATTAAAATTAATCAAAGGGCATACGAAATATGTCTACCTGCTGGAAATAAGTCAAAACTCTCATTTAAATCACCAGAATACACTGATAAAAACCACAGAAATCAACCGTCCGAAGGCAAATGGGCTAAGATAATCTCTCTGCATACATTCAAGTATCTGAACTCACATGGACCGGTTTCTTGACTGGCATAATAGCCTCACCTTCCTCAGCATGTATTACCATGATGGAGCCCCTCACCCGTCACGTATTAAATACACACACAAACACACACTCACACACACACACACACACACATACACACACACATACACACACACACACACACACATCAAATTAAATATACAACCGAAAGAGCTACTAATAATTTCATGCTTTTATGATACTGAACAGGCATACTTATAAAATACGTCATGTATTTTAAAGCAATCTTTCAGGCTTTGTTTATGCGTTATATATAATTATATATGTATATATATGAGTGTGTGTGTGTGTGTGTCTTTGTTTGTCCGCCCCCTATTACCGATTGATATCCGGTGTTGGTGTATTTACGCCCCATAATCTAGCGGTTCGGCAAAAGCTGCCGATAGAAAAAGCACTAGGCTTAAAAAATAAGTCCCGGGGTCAATTTGTTCGACTAAAACCCTTCATGGTGATGCTCCAGTATGGCCGCAGTCAAATGACGGAAACAAATAAAGGAAAATAAAGCGCGAGTCAGCAGAATCGTTACGACTCCGGACAAAATGCTTTGTGGAATTTCGTCCGTCTTTACGTTCTGAGTTCAAATTCCACGGGAGTCGACCTTGCCTTTCGTCCTATCAGGATCGATAAAATAAGTAGCAGTTGAAGACTGGAGAGATCGATTTAATCGGCTTACCACCTCTCCCGAAATAGCTGATCCTGTGCTAAAATTTGAAACCGGTATATAAGGCAGCGAGATGGCAGAGTCGTTATCGCGCCAAACAAAATACTCAGTGGCATTTCTTCCTACTTGACGTTCCGAGTTCAAATTCCGTCTAGGGCGATTTTCCTTTTCATCTTTCCGGAGTTAATAAAATAAGAATCAGTTGTATACTGGGGTCGATATAATCGACTTACTCCCCCCCCCCCCCGGAATTCCTGGTCTTATGCCAACATTTAAAACCAATTCATACATAAATGCGCCCGCGCGTGTGTGTGTTCATGTGCCTGTGCATGCGTTTGTACCTGTGTGTGTATGCATCTGTGTGTATACATTTGCACCTGTGTGTTTGCACGTGCGTGTACATCTGTGAATGTGTGCGCGTGCACTCTCCTCAGAAAGGTGATATCCTCTATTAAATACACCATGAAAGCTATGTCCATTTTCTCCACCCTTCATAACTTCAGAATTTTAGCTCAGTACCCATATAACCATTATCTTAGCCACTTTATGAATTAACAAGATAATATTTATCAATCTGGTGCCTTGCTGGCTTTCAGTGTTTCTTTTCTTTTTCTTCTATTTTACAAATTTTCTTGTTTTGTTACTAACTTTGAATTGTTACTTTGGAATTAAATTTTTTGAGATTATTTTCACGATAAATAGATAGATAGATAGATACATTTCTTTTAGATAGATAGACAGACAGACAGACACCTCTGTTATCTCTCGTATTCTATGTCATTTATTTTTACTTGTCTTTATGCTTATCTCCTTATATAGTCCTTCAGCCACTAACTCCCCCTTGATCTATCACTCTTTTGAGTTCTCTCTATTTCTCTCCTTCTACTTCTCTCCTTCTCTCTATCTCTTTCTCTCTCTTTTGCTCTTTCTTTCTCCCTGGAATTTCTGCGTATTTGCGCAGCATCTGTAACAAGTATTCACTATATACACACGCACGCATATATATATATATATATATATATATATATATATATATATATATATACGTATACGTATATATTGATTTTATTTATGCGCCTTTTAAAGCCTAGCCAGGCTCACGGGCCCGGTTTCCCGGTTTCTATGGCGTATGTGTCCCCCCCGCCCAGCTGGACGGAACGCCAGTCCATCGCAGCTTTACTCAAGAAACAAGAAGAAAGAGTGAGAGAAATTTGGAGCCAAAGAGTACAACAGGGGTCGCCACCACCCCCTGCCAGAACTTCGGGGAGCTTTGGGTGTTTTCGCTCAATAAACACAACGCTAGGTCTGGGAAACGAAACTGCGATCCTCCGACCGCGATTCCGCTGCCCCAACCACTGGGCCATTGCGCCTACACACACACACACACACACACACACACACACACACACACACACACACACACACACACGCACACACACGCACACACACACACACACACGCACACACACATATATATATATATATATATATATGTATGTATGTATACATACACACACACACACATATATATGCAAGTACACACATTTAGCTTTCATTTTATATTTCTACGGTTATATATATATATATCTTTAGCACTTTATTTCTACTATAATAATGATACTTACATTAATTAACGAAGTATTTCATATATATATTAGTTAATAAATAATTATAAATGTTTCTCCCTTTTCGTATCTTTCAGAGATCCATGACGTAAACCCACCTAATCCAGGTAAGTCCATAAACTTTGGTTAATTAACTTCATCAAGCTAAATAAGTAAGTCTAATTAATCTTCCATAATTCTGTTAATCTAGGCTCAATTATAGATACATAAATAAACTCTCACAGAAAATACACGCGTTCATCAAACACCAATATATAGAAATATAACTAATCACTTAACTCATTTAATCCCTGTAGGTAGTCCTAACTAATCTCGCCATAAGTCTTCTAATCCAGGCGACGCGTTTATCTACCTTGTTGGTTAACTCAACAAATGATTCGTTAAACTTTCTTTGACAAATCATTTTTTAACCTACCTAATCGCTATTCTCTACGTCAGAAACTGAGAAATTCCAGGGCTCACCAAAAAAATTTTTCAAACCTTTGCTCACCAACCCTTCATCATTAATGAAAAGAAAAACGGAATTTGCATTCATATACTTCTTTCATCCCTTCGATGTTAGACATGTTTAAATTGTATAAAACTAACTCTACTCTATTATATATAGTAGTTTGTATGTCTCCTTTTCGGCCCTCATAGACGCCTTTAGAAAGGGATTGTCCCCAACAAACCTCATAAGAAACATTACTTTTTTTTGTATGACCCATCACCTTGTTAAGAAATTACAGCCAAATCTCTCCCAAATCACACATTGTCGATTTAAATGTATGGAAGGGGACTTTGGTGGGTGTTAAAGGTCTGAGTAGTTTCTATCTTTGATTGTAAGTCTGTATGATTATGACTTCCCTGTGGCTATACAACATCACAGGTCAACAAGAAACCTCGGTTACATCGACCCCATTGTTCAACTGGTACTTATTTAATCGACCCCGAAAAGGATGAAAAGTAAAGTT